>NW_016803040.1:657363-687482 GCF_001698545.2 Rhinopithecus bieti
TTTTTTTTTTTTTTTTTTTTTTTTGAGACAGAGTCTCGCTCTGTCACCCAGGCTGGAGTGCAGTGGTGCAATCTCGGCTCACTGCAAGCTCTGAATTCCGGGTTCACGCCATCCTCCTGCCTCAGCCTCCCGAGTAGCTGGGACTACAGGCGCCCACCACCACGCCCAGCTAATTTTTTTTGTATTTTTTTAGTAGAGACGGGGTTTCACCATGTTAGCCAGGATGGTCTTGATCTTCTGACCTCGTGATCCGCCCGCCTGGGCCTCCCAAAGTGCTGGGATTACAGGCGTGAGCCACCGTGCCCGGCCATAACGGTGATTTTTAAAATTATCACGAAACTTTAAAAAAAATTTATGTTTTAATTCGATGTTGGAATCAGGTTGCAATGATTGTTCATAAACCTCCCTCCTCTAGCTTAGACTCTTCCAACACTCTCAGGTACTTCATTTACATACATCAATTTTAGCAGCCAGCTCTGTAAGTGCCGATTTTCTTACCCCTCCTCTTGAGAGAAGAGATTGCCTCTCTTTTTTTTTTTTTCTGAGAGGGAGTCTCACTCTGTCCCCCAGGCTGGAGTGCAGTGACATGATCTCAGCTCACTACAAACTCCGCCTCCCGGGTTCACACCATTCTCCTGCCTCAGCCTCCCAAGTACAGTAGCTGGGACTACAGGCGCCCGCCACCACACCCGGCTAATTTTTAAAGTATTTTCAGTATTTACGGGGTTTCACCATGTTAGCGAGGATGGTCTCAATCTCCTGACTTCGTGATCCACCCACCTCGGCCTCCCAAAGTACTGGGATTACAGGCCTGTGCCACAGCACCCGGCCGAGATTGCCTCTCTTTTTGAGACTTGTCTCGTTTGTCGCCCAGCCTGGAGTGTGTTGGTGTGATCTCCGCTCACTGCAACCTCCTTTCCCGGGTTCAAGCGATTCTCCTGCCTCAGCCTCTTGAGTAGCAGGGATTACAGACGCGTCACCACACCCGGCTAATTTTTTATATTTTTGGTAGGCACGGGGTTTCAACATGCTGGCCAGGCTGGTCTTGAACTCCTGATCTCAAGTTATCCGCCCACCTTGGCCTCCTAAAGTGCTGGGATTACAGGTGTGAGCCACCACACCTGACCGAAATTGCCTTTTCATACCTAGTCCTAGCACCCAGTGCACTATTTGGCTCTCTGTGATCTTTATTAAGTGAATGAGGGAATCTATAAAATAGCTACCAAAATGAATAAGTGTGCTTATCAAATCTGAAGCAAAGAAAGATGCCCAGGCTATAAAGATCACTGATCTGGCCATTTTCGAATCTTTTTTTGTTTTATTTTTTATAAATAAAAGGAGCTCTGAAAATGGATGCTATCGACCTTTTTTTAAAATCAGAGAAGGTTTATGTCTCCAAATTATTCTTCTCACTCCCCTAAAAGTGCCATTTTGGTTTTGTTAAGTTTTATTTTTAATGCTTGGTCTCTTAGCTTAAACGATTCTTTTCCCAAAATGATAGTCTTGAGGGTGTCAGATTTCATTAATCCTGTTACAGTTACAGTGCTCCTCTTTATCAAGAATTTCATTTCCATTTCAGGTTTTTTTGTTTGTTTGTTTTTGTGTTTTTGTTTTTGTTTTTGAGGTGGAGTCTCACTGTGTCACCCAGTCTGGAGTGCAGCAGCAAGGTGGTAAGATCTCAGCTCACTGCAATCTCTGCTTCCCGGGTTCAAGCGATTCTCCCGCCTCAGCTTCACGAGTAGCTGGGATTACAGGCACCTGCCATGATGCCCACCTAATGTTTGTATTTTTGTAGAGGGGGGGCTTTCAGCATGTTGGCCAGGTTGGTCTTGAACTCCTGACCCCAGGTGATCCACCCACCTTGGCCTCCCAAAGTGCTGGGCTTACAGGCAAGAGCCACCTTGCCTGGCCCCATTTTGGGTTCTAACTGGAATACTTCTTCCCAATCATTTTCCTCTCTCTTCCTTCTCACCGTCGTAGCTGCATATTCCATTAGAGAAGAATAATAAGGCCAGGCACGGTGGTTCAAACCTGTAATCCCAGCACTTTGGGAGGGTGAGGTGAGTGAATCGCTTGAGACCAAGAGTTCGAGACCAGCCTGGCCAACACGGTGAAACCCCATCTCTACTAAAAATACAAAAATTAGCTGGGCATGGTGGCAAGTGCCTGTAATTGCAAGTATCTGGAGGCCAAGGGACGAGAATTGCTTGAACCTCAGAGGCAAAAGTTTCAGTGAGCTGAGATCTCACCACTGCACTCCAGCCTGGGTGACAGAGCAAGACTCTGACTTAGAAAAGAAGACATTCTCAGGTAAGCATTTTTTGTCAGATATTGGCCCTGAGCTCTTGGAGCAACATTTGGGTGGGTTAAGTTAACTGGTTAGGATATAATACCACCAGAAGTCCTCAGACACTGTGAGGTTGTCAGTCTTTAGAACTGTGTTTTGGTTCTTCTTCGTTTTTTCTTTCTTTCTTTCTTTTTTTTTTTTTTTTTTTGAGACAAAGTCACACTCCGTTGCCCAGGCTGGAGTTCAGTAGTGCGATCTCAGCTTGCTGCAACCTCCACCTCCTGGACTCAAGCAATTCTCGTGCCTCAGCCTCCTGAGTAGCTGGGATTACTGGTGTGTGCCACTACACCCAGCTCATTTTTAGTATTTTTAGTAGAGATAGGGTTTCACCAAGTTGCCCGGGCTGGTCCTGACCTCAGGTGATCTGTCCTTCTTGGCCTCCCAAAGTGTTGGGATTACAGGCGTGAGCCACCGCACCCTGCCTGGGTTCTTCTGAATTCAAAGTCTTTATGTGTTTTTCTGTCTCCTGCTTGAGATTAGGATGTGGGATTATACTCATTCACCAACCGTCCCCTCCCTTCGTGACCACCTCTCCTGGGCAAAGGAGAGGGTTGCCTGACTATGAATAAGAAAAAGATAGGAAAAGATCCTTCTTCTATTAGAGATAGACTTTGGACTAAATCTTAACTCTTATCACATCAATATCTTTCCCTGTAAAATGGGAGTAAGAGTTATCTCATAAAGGGCTGGGTGTGGTGGCTCACGCTTGTAATCCCAGCACTTTAGGAGGCCAAGGCAGGCAGATCATCTGAGGTCAGGAGTTCGAGACCAGCCTGGCCAAAATGGTGAAACCCTGTCTCTACTAAAAAACTACAAAAATTAGCCGGGCGTGGTGATGCGCACCTGTAATCCCAGCTACCCAGGAGGCTGAGGCAGGAGAATTGCTTGAACCTGGGAGGCGGAGGTTGCAGTGAGCCAAGATTGTGCCACTGCACTCCAGCCTGGGCAACAAGAGTGAAACTCTGTCTCAAAAAAAAAAAAGTTACCTCATGAAGAGGTAATGTTGGTAAAGCACCTGGGATCTAGTAGCTGTTCAATAAACATTGATTTTGTTTTAGCCAAAATATTTCACTTGCATCATCTAATTTGATCTTCATAGAAACCTGACAAGCAGAACAAATATTGTAATCTCTCCTTTATTGATTATTAACCTAGTATCTCAAACTTCCTAAGTATGGGTTGAACATCCTTTATCCAAAATGCTTGGAATAAAAAGTGGCTCACACCTGTCATCCCAGCACTGTGGGAGGCTGAGGATGGCGGATCACCTGAGGTCAGGAGTTCAAGACCAGCTGGCCAACATGGTGAAACCCCATCTCTACTAAAAATATAAAAAATTAGTTAGGCATGGTGGGCGCGTGCCTGTAGTCCCAGCTACTCGGGAGGCTAAGACAGGAGAATCGCTTGAACCCAAGAGGCAGAGGTTGCAGTGAGCTGAGATTGCACCACTGTACTCCAGCCTGGGCACCAAGAGTGAAACTCCTCAAAAAAAAAAAAAGAAAAAGAAGAGAAATCAAAACAAAAGTGTTTTGGATTTCAGATTTTTGGGTGATTTCAGAATATTTGCATGTATGTGGGGATGCCCGTACATAGGCTGGGATGGGGCCCAAGTGGAAACACAAAATTCGTTTATGTTTCATATACAGCATATACACTTAGCCTGAAGGTAATTTTATACAATACTTTGAATTTTGTGCAGGAAACAAAGTCTGTGTGCATTGAACCATCAGAAAGCAAAGGTGTCACAATCTTAACCACTCACGTGGACTCTGGTTGTTTGACGTCACCATCATTTCTGACTCAGTTTATATGTTTAGAGGCAACCGACAAGTAATCATTTTCTTTTCTCTTTTTTTTTTTTTTTTTTTTTTTTTTGAGACGGAGTCTCGCTCTGTCGCCCAGGCTGGAGTGCAGTGGCGCCATCGTGGCTCACTGCAAACTCTGCCTCCCGGGTTCACGCCATTCTCCTGCCTCAGCTGCCCGAGTAGCTGGGACTACAGGCGACTGCCACCACACCCAGCTAATTTTTTTTTTTTGTACTTTTAGTAGAGATGGGGTTTCACCGTGTTAGCCAGGATGGTCTCGATCTCCTGACCTCGTGATCCGCCCGCCTCAGCCTCCCAAAGTGCTGGGATTATAGGCGTGAGCCACCGCGCCCGTCAAGTAATCATTTTCTTACACTTATTAACACGTAAGTACTTAATAGTAGAAAATATGACATACTTTTCTTTTTTTTTTTGAGACACAGCCTCACTCTGTCGCTCAGGCTGGAATGCAGTGGTATGATCTTAGCTCACTGCACCCTCCGCCTCCCAGGTTCAAGGGGTGTCCTGCCTCAGCCTCCGAGTAGCTGGGATTACAGGCATGTGCCACCATGCCTGGCTAATTTTTGTATTTTTTGTAGAGACAGGATTTCACCATGTTGGCCAGACTGGTCTTGAACTCCTGGTCCCAAGTGATCCACCTGCCTCGGCCTCTCAAAGTGCTGCGGTTACAGACGTGAGCCTCCTCACCTGGCCAACATACCATTAATATAGTGAAAAAGTAATGTGTTCAGTGTAACTTGGAGCATCATGTTAGCTCTCAAAAAGTTTTGGGTTTGGAAGAACTTTGGAAGTTTGAATTAGGGATGCTCAACTTTTAATAATAATAACTAACTCTTATCAGCACTTACTTCTCATTAGACATTATTATAACAGTTTACATTTAATCCTTACATCACATGTATGAAGTCTACTAGTAGGTCCATTTTACAGATCTGGAAAATTAGGGCAGAGAAAGGCTAAATAACTTGCCCAAGTTCAAAATGCTGGCAAACAGAAGAGTTAGGATTCAAACCCAGGTAGTATGATTCCAAACGCAATGCTCTTTGCTATTACTCTGTAGACAGGGCTATGGTTAGCCTCTACCCATCTTCTTAAGTGGATCTTCTTAAGTGGGATCTTCGGGTGGACTTGGAACCAAATTAATGCAAGACAGATTAACAGAAGAAAAGCATGTATGTTTTATTCATTTTTTTACATGTACATGGGGACCCTCGTAAGAGAGAAGACCCCAAGAAATGGCCAAAGCAGAAAGCTTTTATCCCTTGTAGACAAAGAACTACACAATTTGTGGAGAAATGACAGGACAAAGGGGTATAAGCTATGGGGCAGGAAATTCCAGGGGAGTCGCTAGGAGATAAGTGGAGGCGGGTATAAAGCTAGTGGAGGATGAGGGTTTTTTTCGGTAAGTTTATTTATACAGCTCCATTGCAGCGGTCACTTCTTAAGTCACTGAAAACAAGGTTTATCTTGTGCTGGTGCAGAGAAGGCCGCGTTTTCATAGGAATTTTTATGGCTTGATAAGAAAGGGCAGATCTGGAGGCCCTGTCTGCCACCGCTGATTCTCAAGCATCTTCGCTCAAAAATATTTCTATCAGAGAGGCACATTTTGGGGTGACATAACCCTAGTTTCCTTCAACTCTTAAGTGCCTCTGATAGTCTTTAAGTAGTGGACTTGAACTTAATATCGTTCCAAGTCTGGGGCACTTGGCTGGCAGAGAAGGAGCGCATTAGGGAATTCCGTAAGCAACACCATGGCAGAGACAGCACTGAATAATTATCAGATCTGCCAGCTTCCGGACAGAACTGTGTTAACGGGGAGGCGCATTAGGGCACAGATTATGGCCAGAGTGCCGACCCAGAGAAGGCACAGAGAGCTGGACTGGCACGGGAGCCCTGAAAACACAAGAGGAAAGGGTTTCCATCTTCACACTTTGCACTTTGGAGACTTCAGTCTAGAGTGGGAAGGAATACTTTTCCCAAAGACCCCTAGACTTTCACAGTTCTTGGCCCTTACCACTTTCCACATGATAATACAGTTATCAACCAGTGTTTCTGGTCTGCTTTTTGAGGGCAAGATCATATTTTACTTATTTTTATGCTCCCTATGTAGAGCATATGGTAGGCACTTATTAAGTGTGAGTTGGAGGAATAAATGAATCTAAACAAATGAATATGCTTGAGTCCCAAAGGGATTTGGAGTTTGCTTCAGTTTTGTTTTGTTTTTCTTTGTTTGGTTTTTTTTTTTTGAGATGAAGGTCTTGCTATGTTGCCCAGGCTGGTTTCAAACTCCTGGTCTCAAGCAATCCTCCTGCCTCAGTCTCCCAAAGTGCTGGGATTACAAACATAAGCCACCGCACCCAGCCAAAACTTTTATTCTGATAGCAAAAATATTTTAATGAAGATTCTTTGTGGGGAAGATGTCAATATTTTCAACTGTTCTCTTATGAAACAATATTCTACCTATTTTAATATTTTCATTTTTGTATTTATATCCATTTAAAACTAAAATAGGATATATAGCTTTTAAAACTTGAATGTATAATTTAATAATAGCTCTCCACCCACACCTATTAAAATGTTTACGAATCCATAAAATCTTACAAGTTTCAAGCCGCACCGGATTTTCATGGCTTTGTGTAAGTAGATGAAATGGATGCCATGTTCCTCCCATTTGCAATCTCTAGCAGTATTTTAGTGTTTCTACTATTTAGTCATCTGTGGATATGAGTTGTAAATGGCAGCTTGAAATAATCTGAAGTTTTGAGGATGAGTTTCACAGCTTTTAACATTGCATCCAATGTGCTCATGTGCTGGAGAGAAAAAACTTTTTCTCTACTCTTTTAGCTTCAGTACCTGGGGGCGTACAGATTAAACTAACAAAAGACAGATTAACGGGAGAAAAGGCACACAATTTTATTTATTTATTTTGTGTGTGTTGCCAAGATACAGATCTAGACATTTTGTTTGTTTATGTATTTATTGATTTAGAGATAGGGTCTCACTTTGTGGCCCAGGCGGGAGTGAAGTGGCTGGAACACTGCTTACTGCAGCCTCAACCTGAGCCCAGGCCATCCTCCCGCCTCAGCCATGTGCCGCCATGTCCGGTTAATTTTTGTATAGAGATGGCATTTTGCCATGTTGCCCGGGCTGGTCTCGAACTCCTGAGCTCAAGTGATCCCGCCCACCCTGGCCTTCCAAAGTGCTGGGTTTGCAGGCGTGAGTCACCGCGCCAGCCACAGTTTTTAAATTAACATTGGCAGGCAGGGAGTGCACCGGAAAACAGTGAAACTTAGGGCTTTGGGCTTTAAAGGATGATGAATTGTGGGGAAGTGACTGGGAAATAAATGGGGGGAGCTCATGGAAGATAAGGGCTGTTATAGTAAGGTCTATTTATGAAAAATCATCTTGGAGTCTATTCCCTGTCTTCGGTGAAAAGGATGATAACCTGTCTGATTGATAAGAGTTGCTCTTGTTTCTCTGGTTGGGGGAAGGGTGTTTACCTTCCTCAAAGGGAAATATATGCCCTGATTCTAGGCCAGATAAGAGGAGGGCAGATAACTTCCTGCATCTGTCAATTTTCAGTTGCTTTCTGCTCAAAATAATCCTCATGCTAAAGTGCACATTTTGGAGTGGCATATTCCAATTCTCTTCAAATGTAAAGCAAATAATATTACAGCTGAAACGTATTCAAATTATTTCCAGTTTTATCCTGATTTTTTTCAGTCCTATTGATGAGAAACAGCTACTTCCTTGTAAAATAAGTCTGTTTTTACGGGGTTTTTTTGTTATGTTTTGTTTTTTGTTTTTGTTTGTTTTCTGAGACGGAGTTTCGCTCTTGCCCAGGCTAAAGTGCAATGGTGCGATCTCGGCTCACTGGCAATTTTTGCCTCCCGGGTTCAAGCAACTCTCCTGCTTCAGCCTCCCAAGTAGCTGGGATTACAGGCATGTGACACCACGCCCGGCTAATTTTGTATTTTTAGTAGAGACGGGGTTTCTCCGTGTTGGTCAGGCTGGTCTCGAACTCCCGACCTCAGGTGATCCGCCCGCCTCAGCCTTCCAAAGTGCTGGGATTACAGGCGTAATCCCACTGCACCCGGCCTGTTTTTATGTTCTTGACCTAGCACAGGTACTCTCCTTGTGTTACCTGTTGCATTTCATTTAATTCTTTTAAAGCTATAGCAAGCAATTTAAGACTATAAAGGATATTTACAAAAATAAAAGGGAAGGGAAGTCAACCATAATCCTATTCTACAAAGATATGTTTTTACATATTTCCTTTCAATGTTATCTATGTATATCTCTTTTATATAGTTTAAGTGATGGAGCATTCAGTATGGGATGTAACTTCTTCCACTTAACATTACATCACAAACATTCTCCATGTTCTTGCATACTTGGGGTCCTCATTATCTAACAGTGGCATAGTGCTAACCATCTCCACTTAGGCTTCTGGGCTGCTTCCAGGCTCTTGGCTAGGCATCCTGCTAGCACTCTCAGCCCTACGAAGGGTGGATCCGTACTTGGCTCCTCCCCACCAGGTGGAACCTGAGCCTCCAACAGCAGCCTCAGGCCATTCAGAGGTCAAGCCCCAGGCCTAAACTGCGACTAGACAAAGAAGGCTTTTGGCTCTCTCCCCCATCTCCCAGGTCCAGGCTTGGTTGAGCCTGCTATGCGGGCACTCCAGGTCCACTCCTCGGGGCAGAGGCCACTGTGCCATCCCCTTTCCCATGGTCTCCCTACACTCGACCTGCACGGGGCGCTCCACCCAGAGGTGAGTCCCTCCCAGCTGTTCTCTCCTTCTGTCCTAGCCATCCGCAGACCCACCCTGTGCAAAGGAAGGAGCTAGGCCGTGCGCCCTGGGCGTCATGATCCTCCTGCGGGCCTCCGAAGTGCGGCAGCTGCTCCACAATAAGTTCGTGGTCATCCTGGGGGACTCTGTGCATAGGGCGGTGTACAAGGACCTGGTACTTCTGCTGCAGAAGGACTGCCTGCTCACTCCCCAGCAGCTCAAAGCAAAGGGGGAGCTGAACTTCGAACAAGATGAACTGGTGGACGGAGGCCAGCGCGGCCGCATGCACAACGGCCCTAACTACCGTGAAGTTCGCGAGTTCCGCTCCGACCACCATCTGGTGCGTTTTTACTTCCTCACCCGCGTGTACTCTGACTACCTCCAGACCATCTTGAAAGACCTGCAGTCGGGCGAGCATACCCCCGACCTGGTCATCATGAATTCCTGCCTCTGGGATATCTCCAGGTATGGTCGGAACTCCTGGTGGAGCTACCTGGAAAACCTGGAGAACCTGTTCCAGTGCCTGGGCCAGGTGCTGCCCGAGTCTTGCCTCCTGGTGTGGAACACGGCCATGCCTGTGGGCGAGGAAGTCACCGGGGGTTTCCTTCCGCCCAAGCTCCGGCAGCAGAAGGGCACCTTCCTGAAAAACGAAGTGGTCGAAGCCAACTTCTACAGCGCCACCGAGGCACGTAAACATAACTTCGATGTACTGGACTTGCATTTTTACTTCCACCACGCGAGGGAGAACCTGCACTCGGACGGGGTGCACTGGAATGGACGCGTGCACCGCTGCCTCTCCCAGCTGCTGCTGGCCCACGTGGCTGACGCCTGGGGTGTGGAGTTGCCCCAGCGCCATCCTGTGGGCGAGTGGATCAAGAAGAAAAAACCTGGCCCGAGAGTTGAAGGGCCGCCCCAGGCCAACAGAAATCACCCGGCCTTACCTCTGTCCCCACCCTTACCTTCCCCCACATACTGCCCCCTGCTTGGGTTGCCACCTCAGCGATTGCCGCTGCTCCCGCTCCTGCCCCCACAGCCTCCTCCTCCCATTCCCCTTCACCAGGGAATGCCCCGGTTCCCACAGGGTCCCCCAGATGCCTGTTTTTCCTCAGACCATACTTTCCAGTCAGATCAATTCTATTGCCATTCAGATGTCCCCTCATCAGCCCATACAGGTTTCTTCTTCCAAGACAACTTTGCGATTGGTCCCCAGCTGCCTATGCCCTTCTTCCCCACACCCCGTTATCAGCGGCCTGCCCCTGTGGTCCATAGGGGTTTTGGCAGGTATCGTCCCCGTGGCCCCTATGTGCCCTGGGGACAGCGGCCTAGACCTTCAAAGAGAAGGGCCCTAGCCAACCCGGAGCCAAGGCCTCAATAGATGGACCTAGGCCTTATTTCCTCTTTATGAGCATGGATTGGACAGATCTGACACTTCCTTTCCATTGCTTGGCCTGGACAGACTGACCTTGTTAACTTAAGCCTGGAGTCCATGCCTGGTCTTTTTGTTCATTGCTATTACCAAGAAAGCCAAGGAGGAGCAGTCTGACTCATTCTTCTTGGCTGCAGCCTCTTCCCCACTTCCTGGGGGTGACCCAGCATTATTCCTGCCTCCCCACTCTATTCTCTTTGCCTTTGTGTAAAACTAAAATTGAAATAAAGAAGTTGCACAAAAGTAGTTGTGGGTTTTGCATGTCTATATTTAATGGATGCCTCTCCATTAAACAATTAGTTCTTAGTATGTTTTGGCTCTGTGCCCCCACCCAAATCTCATCTTGAATTGTAATAATCCCCATGTGTCAAGGGCGGGACCATGTGCAGGTAATTGAATCATGGGGGTGGTTTCCCCTATGCTGTTCTCATTATAATGAGTGAGTCTCACCAGATCTGATGGGTTGTTGTTGTTGTTTAGACAGAATTTTGCTCTTGTTGCGCTGGCTGGAGTGCAATGGCGCGATCTCAGCTCACCACAACCTCCTCCTCCCAGGTTCAAGCAACTCCCTTGCCTCAGCCTCCTGAGTAGCTGTGATTACAGGCATGCAGCACCACTCCTGGCTAATTTTGTATTTTTAGTAGAGACGAGATTTCTCTGTTGGTCAGGCTGGTCTCAAACTCCCGACCTCAGGTGATCCGCCCACCTTGGCCTCCCAAAGTGCTAGGATTGAGCCACTGGGTCCAGCCACCACTTCTCTGTTTTTAAGAATGTTAACATAACTAAGACTGTTTAAATGCTAGGCTCACTGTATCACTCAACTAGTGAAATGTTAATACTTAGATAAAATAGTCAAAATCAGATGTGATTAAAATTGTTCAAATAATAGGATTTTTCATCGCATTGATTTGACTGGTTTGTAGCTCCCCAATACCACCATCCCTAAATTTGACAAGAATTAGGACATGCTGTCTTGCAAAAATGAGGTTCATGAAGTCACAAGAAATTGGTGAAATCATATATATCTACAGAAGGAATACATTAGCAGCTTTTAATCCACTAAAAAAACAAGATTCTTGGAGAATGGGACCTTTATCTTATATCTGTGTCTCAAATCTTAGCACAATGCCTGGCACTTAATAAATACTGAATAGCATTTCTGGATGAATCAACGAGTGAATAAAGAGATGGCTTATAAATAAATGTTTCTGATGAGACTACAGTCCAAATCTCTAGAGTTACCATAAATCAACATTTAATCTTTGCAACACATCTGAAGGAATATTATTGAAATAGCATGATGATGGTCTTTAAGGATTCTAGAAAGGGAGTGATGAGTCAGAATTTGCCAGAATGTCCCAGCATCGTCAGGAGAAAGAGAACCTGTCTGGTCAATGTAAATGTTCTAATCCCATGGAGATTAGGGCAGCAGACTATGAGATTTGGTAACATTTGCCATCAAGACAAGCTAGCTGCCTTCATTCTGCCTTTATGTTTCCCAGTCAACACCAAACAGTGTTTAGCTGCTGATCTGAGTAAGCTGACACATTTAATGTTTCTATTTCCATGAACAAGGTAATACATTGGTATTCTGGTTTATAACTCTCTCTTGTGAGTTAGGTCAGTATGTCTGAATCCTTAATCTGATGATGCCTGATGAACCAAGGAGAATGAGTTCTTAGATATACAGTGCTGAGGATCAGACGCTGAATCAATGGTGAATCCACAATATTACGGATGAAATTGCATCAACTACTCAACAGAGAAAGTTCTGTTTCTCTCCAATGGGTAGGAGTGCAGGAGACTCGAACAGGGGGAATCTTTTCCTTCAAAGGTGTATTAATTTCCTGTGGCTGCTGTAAAAAAAAAATACACCACAAACTTGGTGACTTAAAATAACACATTTATCTCCTAATTCTGGAAGTCAGAAGCCTAAAATCCATCACACCAAAATAAAAACCCTTACTATGTCCTCACCTGTATAACATGATCAGGCTTCTACCTGCCCTGGCAATGTCATCTTCTGGAACTCTCTTTATTGCTCTTTATTCTTTGAACCACACAGGACTTCTTTCCATTCATACAGCACAACAAGCTCTTTTATAACTTGGGTCTTTGCACTTGCTATTTCCTTTACCGCATTGTTCTATATCCCGTACTTCCTAGGTCTTTTAATTCCTAACTCATCCTTCCATTCTCACTTTGCAAGTTCCCTCCTAAAAGGCCTTTCAGGACCATTTCATCTGAAAGTACCATGATGTTCTGTCATAGCACTCTTTACTTTCTTTGTATGGCTTACCTCACTCTGCAATGGCTTCAGTAGTTGCTTGTTAACCTCCCTACTAGAATGAAAGTTCCATAAGTCTTGGTTACTCTGGACTTCCCAAGGCCTACTAGCACAGTGCCTGATAAAGAGGTTTTCAAGTATTTATGCTTTAGTCAAATATTCAAGCACATAATTCACTCACATTCAGTAATCAACTAAGAATGCAATTTGTATTAAGATTGAGCAACATCAGCCCAAACAGCTATTGTGAAAAAATAATAATTGAGCAGCGTTTGATTACTTAGAAAATGTCTACAGAACATTCCCACAACTTTACCTAAATTATGCTGGCTAGCTAGCCCTCTTCCTCTCACCCCACCCCTCCACCCACTGGGAGTAAGACTCAGCACATTCAGTGAATGCTTGCCTTTAATTTCATACATATCCTGACTTTTATCTTCCAGCCTAGGGCTTTCTTCTTTGCCCATATTTGCTATTTTCACCTTGCTCCTTAAATGAGGAAACCTAGCAAAGCAATCAAGCTCTTGTCTGGTAAAAAGAACCAAAACTATTCAGCATCTGTGAGAGAAATTATTGCTCCACTGTTGAGATTTAGAATGCAGGGTTCATTTGGCCTATTTTCCATCCTCAAGAAACAAACAGCACTCACAGATTTACATACTTGAGTCTTGTCTTAAATTTCCTGGAAGAGTAAAATTAATGATTACATTGACATCATCGAAGCAGCATGTTTTTCACAAGATTCTATACTAATATATTATACCAAAGGCCAGATTTTAAAGCTGTAACAATATTTTTCCATATGTACAAAGAAAGCAAGGTCCAGCATTTGAAAACAAAACAAACCTTCCCTCCCAGAGCAGGATTATTAACAGCCCTTCACGGTCAGCCACAGAGCTCTTGCTCTCGCTACCAGGAGGCAACATTCACGGCTAAATCTGGAGTTGTACAAAGCAGCAGCCCGTCTCTTCGACAATTTTTTGTTCACGACTTCTGCAAAGGTAAGTTGTTTCAAAAACTTACATCATTAAGATGCATGTGAGGCCAGGCGCGGTGGCTCACGCCTGTAATCCCAGCACTTTGGGAGGCCGAGGCGGGCAGATCATGAGGTCAGGAGATGAGACCATCCTAGCTACCATGGTGAAACCCCGTCTCTACTAAAAATACAAAAAATTAGCTGGGCATGGTGGCAGGCGCCTGTAGTCCCAGCTACTTGGGAGGCTGCAGCAGGAGAATGGTGTGAACCCGGGAGGCGGAGTGAGCTGAGATCCAGCCACTGCACTCTAGCGTGGGCGACAGAGCAAGACTCCATCTCAAAAAATAAAAAATAAAAAAAGGTGAATGTGAGAGAAAGAAATTACCGTTGTTTTAAACTGTTGTATGTTTGTTTCCATAAACTCCAGGAATAATATTCTCATTCTCATAACTCAAGAAAGAGCTCTACCATGGCATGCTTAATTTTATAGATAAACAGTGACATGCTTAATTTTATAGATATACAAACAGTCTCTGACTTACGAACTTTCAATGTACGATTCTTCAAATTTACGATGGCGGGAAAGCGATATGCATTCATTAAAGAGTGGTCTAAAGGCCAAGTGTGGTGGCTCACGTCCGTAATCCTAGCACTTTGGCAAGCTTGAGCCCAGGTTTGAGACCAGTTTGATCAACATAGTGATACCCCCATCTCTATACAAAAAATTTTAAACAATTAGCCAGGCATGATGTCAAGTAACTGTAGTCCCAGCTACTCAGGAGGCTGAGTTAGGAGCTGAGGCTTGAGCCCAGGAGTTCGAGACTGCAGTGAACTATGATCATACCACTGCACTCCAGCCTAGGCAACAGAGTGAGACCCTCTCTGAAAAAAACAAAACAAAAAGTCCAATGATCTCTCTCAATGCTGAGCAGCACAGCCGCAGCAGCTCCCAGTCAGCCATGCCATCACTAAGGTAACAACTGATAGATACTCTATAGTGTCCTGTGTTGCCAGATGATTTTGCCCAGTTGTAGGCTAATACAATTGTTCTGAGCACATTTAAGGTAGGGTAGACTAAGCTATGATGCTCAGAAGTTTAGGGGAACTAAGTGCATTTTTGATTTACAATATTTTCAGCTTATGATGGATCATAAACTCTTTGTAAGTTGAGGAGCATCTGTAGTTTTTATCGGAAGATTTAACCCCTTTGTAAGTTGAGGAACATCTGTAGTTTTTGTCACAAGACTTTACCCATTTAACTTTAAAGAAACATTTCCTAAAACATGTCACTTTGACCCATAGGTTTTACTCCATATGCATTCCATAGGCGAGGAAGTTTGTAAAAGGATTCTTTCTATAACTGCCTTATGTGGAAATTCACAATGACCTTTAATAGATTAGAGGCTCTGAGCAGTTCTGCACGAAATAAACGTGACTAACTGTGTTTAAGTTAGTATTCCCAAGATGTATTTAACCCAGAACATTGTGTCTTTTATTTATTTATTTATTTATTTATTTATTTATTTATTTATTATTTTTAGAGTTAGGATCTCACTTGTCACCAGGCTGGAGTGCAGTGCCATGATCATGGCTAACTGCAGCCACGAATTCCTAGCTCAAGTGATCCTCCTGCCTTAGCCTCCCAAGTAACTGAGACTACAGGCGCCACTCCCAACTATTTTTTTGTTTAATTTTTCTTTTCTTTTTTTTTTTTTGAGACTGTGTCTTGCTCTGTTGCCCAGGCTAGAGTGCAGTGGTGCTATCTCGACTCTCTGCAATCTTCACCTCCCGGGTTCAAGTGCTTATCCTTCCTCAGTCTCCGGAGTAGCTAGGATTACAGGCGCCTGCCACCAGGCCTGGCTAATTTTTGTATTTTTGGTTGAGACAGTGTTTCACCATGTTGGTCAGGCTGGTCTCAATCTACTGACCTTGTGATCCACCTGCCTTGGCCTCCCAAAGTGCTGGGATTACAGGCGTGAGCCACTGTGCCCGGCTTGTTTTAATTTTTCTAGAAATGGGGTCTCATTGTGTTACCCAAGCTGGTCTTGAACTCCTGGCCTTAAGTGATCTTCCCTTTTTGGCCTCCCAAAGTGCTGGGATTATGGGTATGAGCCATCGTGCCCAGCCTTAGCATCTTGTTAAAAATATATTTTGGGAAATAGTAGTCTAGAGAATGCCAAATAAAATAGTTAGGGTAAGTGAAGAGAAAAGAAGGTTTGTGAGTGATATTTTGTATACAAAGCCCTTTTCTGATGTAGCAGTGCCCAAATAGGAGCTAATATTTGTTAGGTAAGCCTGGGACAAGTGTGGAAATGGCTGGTTAGCTGAAGTACGATAAACTGGACCAAAAATGATTGCCCTCGTCTTCCTCTGAAATGGGAGACTGAGACAGCCAATCTTAATAATAAGTTCTGGGCCATGTCCAGTCCAGCCTGTGGAGTGTGGTGTGCAGCAGAAGTGTTCCAGCCCAGGTATTCAATGCTTGGCACAGGGTCACAGAATATCCCAAGACATATCCCAGTGGAACATGGTAATTGGGAATTAGAGAATAAACTGTGTTCCAAGGCTGAGCAGAGAGTCATTCAACAGCAGCACACTCTATCAACACTTAACAACGTTGTTAGGAGCAGACTCCAGTCCCTAGGAAAGGGCCTATCTTAGAAAAAGGAGAGCACCAGCAGGAGCTCCTGTAGATGAGCTAGGCATCCTTGGAAGAAAAGACATAACCAGCCCATGTGACCTGACAAGTCTCGTCTAGGCTCTGGGCAAAGTACCCTCTTGTGCCCTGTAATCATGATACCTCTTTGACTTGACCGTTTGCTGGCTTCTTGAGCTGGACTTGTCTTTACTTCTTACTCCCATGTCTACGTAGCATGGGCTAATTTTTGGCAAGTAGTCTTTGATTTTGTATTTCCTCTGGATAATGATGTCTCACCACCAGATTGATCCTTTCCCTACCATCCACTCTTCCCTACCTGCACCAGCCCTAAGGCAGTGGCTCTCAAACTCTATTTAGTGTGCATCAGAATCTCCGGGTGGACTTGTTAGGACACTGTTGCTGTCCCCCAACCACCCCACTTCCCAAGTTTCTGACACAGTCTAGAGTAGAGCGCTAGAAGTTGCATTTCCAGTAAGTTCTCAGATGAGGAGGACCACACTTTGAAAACCACCACTTTTTTTATTCTTCCAAAGAAACAAAACATAGAATCGTGTAGCCATAACCCAGATTTAACCATTGTTAACATTTTGCCAGTTCATCTTTTTTCTGAAGTATTTTAAAGTAAATTAGTTCATAATATTTCATCTATAAATATTTCATATGTTGGAAATAAGGACATTTTCCCACATAACTGCAGGATTAGTATTATATCTAACAAAATTGACATAAGTTGCTGATATTATCTGATACTCAGTCCCAGAAATGTTTTCTGCGTCTATTCAAACTGGAATCCACTAAAGAACCACTCATTGCATTGGCTTTTATGTCTCTCAAATCTCTTTTAAGCTAGAATAGAATCCAACACACTGTGTCTTTTTTTTCTTTTTTTCCAAGACATTAACTTGTTGAAAAGACTTATCCTGTAGAATATTTCACTTTCTGGGTTTGTCTAATGATTTTTTCATGGTGTTATTTAAATTTTATTTTATCCCCTGTATTTCTTCTTTTTTTTTTTTTTTTTGAGATGCAGTCTCACTCTGTTGCCCAGGCTGGGATGCAGTGGTACGATCTTGGCTCCCTGCAACCTCCGCCTCCTGGGTTCAAGCAATTCTCTGCCTCAGGCTCCCAAGTAGCTGATATTACAGGCTCCTGCCACCATACCTGGCTAATTTTTGTATTTTTAGTAGAGACAGGGTTTCACCATCTTGGCCAGGCTGGTCTTGAACTCCCGACCTCGTGATCCACCCGCCTGGGCCTCCCAAAGTGTTGGGATTACAGGTGTGAGCCACCGCGCCTGACCTATCCCCTGTATTTCTTATAAAGTGAATGTTAGATCTTAAGTCTTGATTAGATTCAAGTGAAACATTTTTGCTAGGATATTTCATAGGAAGGACAGTGTACTTCGCATTGCACCACAACCAGAGGCACATGAATGATTTTCCCGGAATTAGATGCTAAGATTGATCACCAAGTAAAAAGGAAAACAGCCAGAAGCCTCTACTTAAAAGTTTTGTTTAGGGCCGGGCATGGTGGCTCATGCCTGTAATCCTAGCACTTTGGGAGGCCGAGGAGGGCGGATCACAAGATCAGGAGATCGAGACCATCCTGGCCAACATGGTGAAATCCCGTCTCTACTAAAAATACAAAAAATTAGCCGGGCGTGGTGGCATACGCCTGTAGTCCCAGCTACTCAGGAGACTGAGGCAAGAGAATGGTGTGAACCTGGGAGGCAGAGCTTGCAGTGAGCCGAGATCCCACCACTGCACTCCAGCCTGGGCAACAAAGTGAGACTCTGTCTCAAAAAAAAAAAAAAAAAGTTTTGTTTGTCCAGTTGCAACCAGCAAGCATCTTGTGGAGTGATACATTGGTACCATACACATATTTCAATTCTTCGTCAATCTTTAAAAAATAAAATAAAAGTAGATATGGGGTCTTGCCATGTTGCCCAGGCTAGTTTTAAATACCTGGGCTCAAGTGATCCTCCCATCTCAGCCTCCTGTGGAGCTGGAATTGTAGGCACGAGCTAACACGCCTGGCTTCCTATTCTTTCACATAACTGTTTTAGCACCGATTTATCATTCTTGTTTGAAACAATGACTTCATTAGGGGTGGGAAAATGTTCATTTTTCTCATTTTACCATTCCTTATACATTTCTTAGCTGGCATTCTCTTGTAAAGAGATTTTTTGCCAGGAGCGGTGGCTCACGCCTGTAATCCCAGCATTTTGGGAGGCCGAGGCAGTCAGATAACCTGAGGCCAGGAGTTCAAGTCCAGCCTGACTGACATGGCAAAACCCTATCCCTACTAAACACACAAAAATTAGCTGGGCATGGTGATGGGCGCCTGTAATCCCAGCTACTCAGGAGGCTGAGGCACAAGAACCCCTTGAACCCAGGAGGCGGAGTTTGCAGTGATCGGAGATCACGCCATTGCACTGCAACATGGGCGGCAAAGTGAGACTCTATCTTGGAAAAAAAAAAGAGAGAGAGAGAGAGATTCTTTTTGTCATCAACTGGGGCTTTGTTTACCCCAAGATACACACTTCTTACAGAAAGCCTGGCTACCATGAAGTATGACAGTGGGTATAACAGGACTGTACCCTCAGACTGCCCCTCCCAGTTAGTTGGGGCTCTATTGACTATGACCCAGGCAGGGGAAAAAGACATGACACTCATCTGAAATGAGGTTTTATTTAAAAGTTGGTCTTTGAAACAACCCAAAAGCCCACTATCAGCATGGGGAAATAAGCTCACAGCTGGACAGACAGCAGAGATACAGATCAGGTGGAGATGCGTCTGCACATAGAGGATAACTGGTCTTGGTTTCAAGGATGGAAAGAAGCCAAAGATTGTGAAGTAGGTATGGTATTTGAAGGAGTTAAGGACGATCCACTCCCAACATATGCCAATTTGACACATTGATTATTTCAAGCTACAAGCACTTGAGAAACTGTAATTGCAGAAACAATTATTTGATCTGTCTTTTCCTTCATGTGACAAGCCATAAAAATTCCTTTGAGGAGGTTGCCTTCCTCATACTTTGGCAAGAAAATAACCCTTATCTCCAAAGACTAGTAATTGCTGCTGCAATGGATCTGTACAAATTAACTTACTGAAGAAACCCTTATCTTCCACTAGCTTTACACACTCCCGTAGGTCTCCTAATGACTCCCCTTGAATTTACTGCCCCTGGCCCATCTCTTCACAAATTTATGATTCTTTTTCTAAAACATATAAAAGCTCTCTGCTTTAGCCATTTCTTCAGATCTTCAGTCTCGTGAGGGTCCCCTGGTACACATGTAAAAATAATAAAACTGGGCCAGGCGCAGTGGCTTATGCCTGTAATCCCAGAACTTTGGGAGGCCGAGATGAGTGAATCACCTGAGGTAAGGAGTTCGAGACCAGCCTGGCCAACATGGTGAAACCCCGTCTCTACTAAAAAAAATACAAAGAATTAGCTGGGCTGGTGGCACATACCTGTAGTCTCAGCTACTCGGGAGGCTGAGACAAGAATGAATGGCTTGAACCTGGGAGGCAGAGGTTGCGGTGAGCCGAGATTCCGCCATTTGCCCTCCAGTCTGGGTGACACATCGAGACTCTGTCTCAAAATAACGATAATAGGAAGAATAAAACTTTTATGTCTTTGTTCTGTTAATCTGCCTTGTGTCAATTTATTATTGTCAATATTTAGCCTCCCTATACTTTATAAACCTAGCCCGTTGGGCCAGTTAGTAAAGGCAAAAGGTAAAAACACTCGTTTGCATGCTGAGTCATCTTCACTTTGGGATTGTATCTTTTATAATCAACCAATAATTAAATGTTTGCACATCAAGGTAAGTTATTTATGTATCTTTGAGTTGACAAATGATATACTGGTCTCGTATTTGTTTATTGGCAAGTACATATTTGTTAACTCAACAAAAAATGTTGATTTTGTATGAGGAACTTCATAAAATGTTCGTGGCTAGATAAAAAGATTTAATAAGAAAACCATTATTATAAGAGTATTCAAGAAAATTGCTGTCAGAGTGTATTTTTCTTTTTTTTTAATTTTTGAGATGGGAGTCTTGCTGTCACCCAGGCTGGAGGGCAATGGCGCGATCTCGGCTCACTACAACCTCCGCCTCCCGAGTTCACGCCATTCTCCTGCCTCAGCCTCCCAAGTAGCTGGGACTACAGGCTCCCGCTACCACAGCTGGCTAATTTTTGCATTTGTAGTAGAGACAGGATTTTGCCATGTTTCCCAGGCTGGTCTCGAACTCCTGACCTCAGGTGATCCACCCACCTCGGCTTCCCAAAGTGCTGTGATTACAGGCGTGAGCCACCACACCGGGCCTTATCGGAGGGTATCAAATTAAAAGTGCTTTATTGAGTAATTCCTTAATACCAGGTTCTCAAACTGTTCCACTGAAATACCTGTAATGGTGGAAATGAAACCCATATATACAGGAGGTCTGCCTGCTGCAGCCACTCCAAGGATTAAATTAATTTCAAGCCTCACATAAAATATTAACTGAAATTCTCTGTTTACTTCATGCAGTATCCTTTGTTTTATAAATAATAATAATCATAATGCCCTTCAAAACATTGAGTAAAATCAGTGCAAAACATTGAGCAAAAATGCAGTGGGATTTAGAGTACTAATCCATAAAATAGAGGGATGATAGCATCTCTTATAGGATTATTATGGACCACTAAATTAATATTTATAGAGCCCTTAGAATTGTGACTGGCACTACTATAAAAATATTTGTCCATCAGGTGCAATGGCTCATACTGTTAATCCGAGCACTTTGGGAGGCCCAGGTGGGAGGATTGCTTGAGGCCGGGAGTACAAGACCAATCTGGGCAACACAGGGAGATCCCATCTCTACAAAAGATTATTTTTTAATTAGGATCCCTTGAGCCCAAGAGATAGAGGCCACAGTGAGCTGTGATTACATCACTGCATTCCAAAGTGGACAAAAGAGACTCTCTCAAAAAATAGGGCTGGGCACGGTGGCTCACACCTGTAATCCTAGCACTTTGGGAGGCCGAGGTGGGCGAATCACCTGAGGTCAGGAGCTCGAGACCAGCCTGACCAACATGGAGAAACCCCGTCTCTACTAAAATACAAAATTAGCCAGGTGTGGTGGTGCATGCCTGTAATCCCAGCTACTCAGGAGGCTGAGGCGGGAGAATCACTTGAACCCAGGAGGCAGAGGTTGCGATGAGCAGAGCTCACACCATTGCTCTCCAGCATGGGCAACAAGAGCGAAACTCCATCTCAAAAAATAAATTAAAAAAATAAAAATATTTGCCAAATAAGATTAAAGATTGTTCCAAGTTCATGCTATTGTTTTAGCTACTACCTTGTAATTGCCTCTCAGAGTAGGCAAATCCCGTTTGAATGCGATTTTAATGTTTAAGGACATAATTATGGATTGAGCAGGAGAGAGGGGAGATTGTGATTCTTTATTTGAGCTAAGGTAGAAAAGGGATCAAAGAATGGATGGAAATGGCATGAAGCCCAGGGTGTTGGAAGAGGGCTGCCAGAGTGACCAGGCTGGTTGGTGCAGTCACTTAACACACATTTCAGAGCACTGACCACAGGCCCAGTGCCAGGCACTACAGACCGTGGAAACTATAAGCAGTTGCTGAGATGATGTGATGCAGTATTTCTTAGACCACTTCCATCAGAATCACTAAGATGTTTGTTAAAAAAAACAGTACTAGTGCACAGGCCCCACCCTAAAAACATTAAATCAGAATCAGAATCAGAAATTCAGCGGGCACCATCCTGGCTAACACGGTGAAACCCCGTCTCTACTAAAAAATACAAAAAACTAGCCGGGCGAGGTGGCGGGCGCCTGTAGTCCCAGCTACCCGGCAGGCTGAGGCAGGAGAATGGCGTAAACCCAGGATGCGGAGCTTGCAGTGAGCTGAGATCTGGCCACTGCACTCCAGCCTGGGCGGCAGAGCGAGACTCCGTCTCAAAAAAAAAAAAAAAAAAAAAAAGAAATTCAGCGGGCAAAAACCTGGAGACAAGTGTATCTAAAAGTTCTCCAGGTATTTCTAATGTGCAACCAGGATTAAGAATCACTAATGCCGGGCGCAGTGACTCATGCCTGTAATCCCAGAACTTTGGGAGGCCAAGGCAGGTGGATCACGAGGTCAGGAGTGCAAGACCAGCCGGGCCAATATTGTGAAACCCCGTCTCTACTAAAAATACAAAAACTAGCTGGGCGTGGTGGCACGTGCCTGCAGTCCCAGCTACTTTGGAGGCTGAGGCAGGAGAATCACTTGAACCCAGGAGGCAGAGGTTGCAGTGAGCCGAGATTTCACCGCTGCACTCCAGCCCTGGCAATAGAGGGAGACTTCGTCTCAAAAAAAAAAAAAAAAAAAAAAAAAAAATCACTAATCTGGTTCAGCCTTTTCATTTGGCAGATGAGAAAACTGAGGACTCAGAAATTAAATAACTTTCCTAGGATGGTAGAGCTCTCTTCAAACAGGTAACTGTAAGATAGACTGGCTATGTACTAGTACAGTAGTTCTCAAAATTAAAGTAATGCTTCATTAGTAAGTTGTAAAAATAAATTTAGTGCATCCTGACCAGAATTTCTTTAGAACAGAATAAAAAATATCAGAGTACAAATCAAGTAATAATGATACTATTCCATGGCATGTGTGTGTGTTTGTGTGTGTGTGTGTTTGTGTGTGTGTTTATGTGTGTATTCTGTGACTAGAAATAAAATGTCATTATTATTATGAGTTGTTGTTAAAAAAAAATTGAAAAGTCCTGCTCTGGAGTTTCCTTAAAATTTGAATATCTAAGGTTAAAAGGTGATGTCTGCATATAGGAGTGATATAACTGCCTCTGCTATCTGGTATGTAGCCCACAGAGAGGGTATGGATGCTCTTGAGGTTAACATGGGCTTGGGGGTGCACACATCTTGGAGAAAATTGAGTCTATGCCCTTTATTGGCAATGGGAACTTTGCAAGAACCTCAAACTCTTTATGGCTCAGATACCTAAACTTTAAAATGAAAATAAAAACACACACCTCACAGGATTGTTAGTTTTAAATGCCATAATATCTGTAAGGCACTTGGCATAATCTTTGGCACATAGTAAATAGTCAATAAATACAAACAATTAAAAATGCATCCATGATCTATCATTTCCTGACTCAGGGAGGAAAGGAACTAAAAAAGGAACTAGGATCAAAATGGTTTCTGGAAGGTTGTATATTCTTGGGACTAATGTTTATTTTAGAAAGACAAAAGTGAAAAAATAGCTGAAATAATTGCTTTAATGGGCAACGTATTAAAAAAAACTTTTTTTTTAAATTTTCACAGAACCAGAAATTATGGTGCTACAAAAATACCTGCTTATCTTAGAGCCAAAACATTTCAATTTTTTAAAAATGACCTTGTATTGCAGATACATAATTCAGGTATGCCACCCCTGGGATCATATCAGATGGGAGGCAGGACTAGATTACAGCTCCAGACAGGGCAGCATGCAGAGGCTCGCACTGTGAATTTTAGCTCCAGATCGACTGCAAGAACAAACCAGCAATCCTGAGAGGATCCACAGACTCTCTGAAGGAAGCAGACTGCTCCTGCAGGGCCCAGGAGACCCCTAAATACTGTGAGTGCCCCAACTGCAGAAGTGGGAAAGGGAGAGCCTCCTCTCCCGAACACACACCCCCACTGGAGAAGCTGGAGGTCTGTTTGCGGGAGAAGTTTCCGACTTTGCCTGAAGCTGAGTCAAGTTAGAGAGCTGAGCGAAAAACAGGGGTAGAGGAAGCAGCAGAAAGGCCCTGGGAGCTCGCTGGGTGCCCATGCAGCCCATTCCTGCCTGGCACCACAGAGATCTATTGGGAGGGTGGCTAGAGATGCAGGGGGTAACACTCCACAGGGAGAAGGAATGCTCTGGCCGAAATTTGTACCAATTTGAACAGGGTGAGAAGCCTCCTGGCCAGAACTCAGGGGAGGGCATGAATCCAGTGTGCAGACTTCACACGTAGGGGAAGAACTAAAGCCCTTTTCTTTCACAGCTGAGGCAGATATCCTTGGGCAAGTTTTTTTTTTTTTTTTTTTTTGAGACGGAGTCTCGCTCTGTCGCCCAGGCTGGAGTGCAGTGGCCGGATCTCAGCTCACTGCAAGCTCCGCCTCCCGGGTTCACGCCATTCTCCTGCCTCAGCCTCCCGAGTAGCTGGGACTACAGGCACCCGCCAGGTCGCCCGGCTAGTTTTTTGTATTTTAGTAGAGACGGGGTTTCACCATGTTAGCCAGGATGGTCTTGATCTCCTGACCTCGTGATCCGCCCATCTCGGCCTCCCAAAGTGCTGGGATTACAGGCTTGAGCCACCGCGCCCAGCCATCCTTGGGCAAGTTTTAAAGCCCATCTCGCCCTCTGCCTGGAAACAGACTCAGGGCCGTTGGTGGGGACATGGTGGGAGTGAGACCAGCCCTTCGGTTTGCATGAGAGCTGAGTGAGGGCTGTGACTACCAGCTTCCCCTACTTCCCTGATAACCTGCATGACTCAACAGAGGCAGCCCTAATCCTCCTAGGTACACAGCTCCAGTGACCTGGGAATCTCATTCCCATCCCCCACAGCAGCCACAGCAAGACCTGCCCAAGGAGAGTCTGAGCCTCCTGAACAGAGTCTGAGCATGTGCCTAGCCCTGCCCCCATCTGATGGTTCTTCCCTATCCATGCTGGTAGTGGAAGATAAAGGGCATATTATCTTGGGAGTTCGAGGGTCCCACCCACTACTGGTCCCTCTCCACACTACTACAGCTGATGTTTTCTAGAAAGTGCCACCTCCTGGCAGGAGGCCAACCAGCACAAAAATAGAGCATTAAACCACCAAAGCTAAAGACCCTCAGAAAGTCTATTGCGCCCTTCGCCACCTCCACCAGAACAAGTCCTGGTATCCACGGCTGAGAGACCCATAGACAGTTCACATCACAGGACTCTGTGCGGACAACCCCCAGTACCAGGCCAGAGCTGGGTAGAGAGACCCATAGGCAGTTCACATCACAGGACTCTGTGCGGACAACCCCCAGTACCAGGCCAGAGCTGGGTAGACTTTCTGGGTGGCTAGACACAGAAGACAGACAACAATCACTGCAGTTCAGCTCATAGGAAGCCACATCCGTAGCAAACGGGGGAGAGTGCTGCATCAAGGAAACACCTTGTGGGACAAAAGAATCTGAACAACAGCCCTAGACCTTCCCTCTGACAGAGCCCACCCAAATGAGAAAGAGCCAGAAAAGCAATCCTTGTAATATGACAAAACAAAGCCCTTCAGCACCCCCAAAATCACACTAGTTCACCAGCAATGGATCCAAACCAAGAGGAAATCCCTAATTTACCTGAAAAAGAATTCAGGAGGTTAGTTATGAAGCTAATCCGGGAGAGACCAGAGAAAGTTGAAGCCCAATGCAGGGAAATCCAAAAAATGATACAAGAAGTGAAGGGAGAAATATTCAAGGAAATAGACAGCTTAGAGAAAAAACAATACAAAATTCAAGAAACTTTGGACACACTTTTAGAAATGTGAAATGCTCTGGAAAGTCTCTGCAATAGAATTGAACAAGTAGAAGAAAGAAATTCAGAGTAGTTTCAAAGACAGAGGTCTTTTTTTTGTTTTTTTTTTTTTTTTTTTTTTTCTTGAGACGAGTTTCGCTCTTTCCCGTCTTGCCTGCCCAGGCTAGAGTGGCAACGGTGCTATCCTCGCTCACCACAACCTCCACCCTCCCGGGTTCAAGTGATTCTCCTGCCTCAGCTCCCAAGTAGCTGGGATTACAACCCATGCCCGGCCTAATTTTATATTTTTTAGTACGAGATGGGGTTCTCCATGTATGGACAGGCCTGATTCTCAACTCCTGAATGCTCAGGTGAATCCGCCCGCCTCAGCATCCCAAAGCTGTTGGCCATGCCCGACGACAAGTCTTCCAAATTAAACCAATCCAAAAAAGACAAAGAAAAAAGAATAAGAAAATATGGAACAAAGCCTCCAAGAAAGTTGTTTTAATTTCTTTTGTCTGGGATTATGTTTAAACAACCAAACCTAAGAATCAATCAGTGTTCCTGAGGAAGAAGAGAATTCTAAAAGCTGGAAAATATATTTGGGGAATAATGAGAAACTTTCCCAGCCTTCGCTAGAGACCAGAATCCAAATACCAAGACGCACAAAACACAACGCCCCGAAATTCACACAAAAAGATCCTTCGCCTAAGGCAGCCCTGTCCAATCAGTTAAGTCCCGACAAAGTAAGATGAAGGAAAGAATTTTAAGACGCGTGAGACAGAAGTCACGAGATAACCTAGAAAAGAAAACCTATCAGATTAACAGCTGATTATCTCAGCAGAAACCCTGAGATATAATAGATACTAGGGATATAGATATAGATATCAGATATTAGATCATATAGATATAGATATACATGATACATCTTATCCCTATAGATATATACAGGATTCCAAGGAATGGTAATCTGGGGTCAATGCGGTGAGTGTTATCGAGCTCTTAATTAGGCAAGCTGTGGGTCATGGAAAGAACCATGGGAACCCAGTGCGACTAACGCTTCAGCGATTAGACGAACCCCGGCACTTAGCCATGCAGGAACAATGGCAAGCCTTTAGCCCGATGGGGAGTGGCAGTGAGCGTCTTGCTGGATCAGAAGCACAGTGGACACCCTGCTGGATCCGGAGGGATGGAAGTCAGCGGCAGGTCTGCGACGGCTGCAAACAGCAGTGGTGGATGGTGAGAGAAAGCTCAGCTCCAGCCGTAACAACACAGACCAGAAGAGAGTGCAGTTGCAAGATTTAATAGAGTGAAAACAGAGCTCCCATACAAAGGGAGGGGACCCGAAGAGGGTAGCTGTTGCTGGCTCAAATACCTGGGTTTATATCCCTATCGTTGTCCCTCCTGTTGTGCTCTCAGGCAGTAGATGATTGGCTATTTCTTTACCTCCTGTTTTTGCCTAATTAGCATTTTAGTGAGCTCTCTCTATTATCTGATTGGCTGGGTGTGAGCTAAGTTGCAAGCCCCGTGTTTAAAGGTGGAAGCAGTCACCTTCCCAGCTAGGCTTAGGGATTCTTAGTCGGCCTAGGAAATCCAGCTAGTCCTGTCTCTCAAAACGAGCCTCAATAAATTTAAGAAAATTGAAATTATATCAAGCATTCTCTCAGACTACAGTGGAAAAAAACTGGAAATCAACTCCAAAGGGAACCTTCAAAACCATGCAAATACGTGGATATTAAATAACCTCTCCTGAATGAGCACTGGGTCAAAAACAAAATCAAGATGGAAATTTAAAAAGTCTTGAACTGAATAACAATAATGGCACAACCTATCAAAACCTCTGGGGTACAGCAAAGGTGGTGCTAAGAGGAAAGTTCATAGCCCTAAATGCCTACGTCAAAAAGTATGAAAGAGCACGAACAGACAATCTAAGGTCACACCTCAAGGAACTGGAGAAACAAGAACAAACCAAACCCAAACCCAGCAGAAGAAAGGAAATAACCAAGTTCAAAGCAAAACTAAATGCAATTGAAACAAAACGAAACAATACAAAAGATAAATGAAACAAAAAGCTGATTCTTTGAAAAGATAAATAAAATCGATAGACCATTAGCAAGATTAACCAAGAAAAGAAGAGAGTAAATCCAAATAACCTCACTAAGAAATGATACAGGAGATTTCACAACTGACCCCACTGAAATGCAAAAGATCATTCAAGGCTACTATGAACACCTTTACGCACATAAACTAGTAAATCTAGAAGAGATTGATAAATTCCTGGAAAAATACAACTCTCCTGGCTTAAATCAGAAAGAATTAGATACCCTGAACAGACCTCTAACAAGCAGTGAGATTGAAATGGTGATTTTAAAATTACCAACAAAAAATGTCCAGGACTAGATGGATTCACAGCAGAATTCTACCAGACACTCAAAGAAAAATTGGTACCAATCCTTTTGACACTATTCTACAAGATGGGAAAGAAGGAACCTTCCCTAATTCATTTTATGAAGCCAGCATCACCCTAATACCAAAACCAGAAAAGCATAGAATCAAAAAAAGAAAACTACAGACCAATATTCTTGATGAACATAGTGCTAAACTCCTGAACAAAGTACTAGCTAATCAAATCCAGCAACATATCAAAAAGATAATCCACCATGATCAAGTGGGTTTCATACCAGGGATGCAGGGATGGTTTAACATATGCAAGTCAATAAATGTGATACACCACATAAACAGAATTAAAAACAAAAATCGCATAATCATTTTAATAGATGCAGAAAAAGCATTCGACAAAATCCATCATGATTTTTTGTCCTTTGAGACAGAGTCTCACTCTGTTGCCCAGGCTGCAGTGCAGTGGTACAATCTCAGCTCACTGAAATCTCTGCCTCCTGGGTTCAAGCGATTCTTGTGTCTAAGCCTCTTGAGTAACTGGGATTACAGATGTGTGCCACCATGCCTAGCTAATTTTTGAATTTTAATACAGATGGGGTTTCACCATGTTGGCCAGGCTGGTCTCGAACTTCCAACCTCAGGTGACCTGCCCGCCTCAGTGCTGGGATTACACGCATGAGCCACTGCACCCGGCCCTATCATCCCTTTATGATTAAAACTCAGCAAAATCGGCATACAAGGGACATACCTTAATGTAATAAAAGCCATCTGTGACAAATCCACAGCCAACATAATACTGAATGGGGAAAAGTTGAAAGTATTTCCTCTGAGATTGGGAACAAGATAAGGATGCCCACTCTCACCACTCTTCTTCAACATAGTCCTGGAAGTCCTAGCCAGAGCAATCAGACGAGAGAAAGAAATAAAAGGCATCCAGATCGGCAAAGAGAAAGTCAGACTGTCACTGTTTGCTGATGATATGATCATTTACCTTGAAAACCCTAAGTACTCCTCCAGAAAGCTCCTAGAACTGATAAAATAATTCAGCAAAGTTTCTGGATACAAGATTAATGTACACAAATCAGTAGCTCTTGTATACACCAAGAGCAACCAAATGGAGAATCAAATCAAGAACTCAACCCCTTTTGCAATAGCTGCACTAAATAAATAAATAAAATACTTAGGAATACACCTAACAAAGGAGTCAAAAGACCTCTACAAGCAAAACTATAAAACACTGCTCAAAGAAATTATAGATGGCACCAACAAATGGAAACACATCCCATTCTCATGGATGGGTAGAATCAACATTGTGAAAATGACCATACTGCCAAAAGCAATCAAAAAATTCAACACAATCCCCATCAAAATACCACCATCATTTTTCACAGAATTAGAAAAAACAATTCTAAAATTCATATGGAACCAAAATTCTTGCACAGCCAAAGCAAGACTAAGCAAAAGGAACAAATCTGGGGGCATCACACCACCTGATTTCAAACCATACTCTAATGCTTTAGTCACCAAAACAGTGCAGTACTGGCATAAAAATAGGCATACAAACCAATGGAACAGAATAGAGAACACAGAAATAAACCCAAATACTTACAGCCAACTGATCACTGACAAAGCAAACAAAAACATAAAGTGGGGAAAGGACACCCTATTCAACAAGTGGTGCTGGGATAATTGGCTAGCCACATGTAGGAGAATGAAACTGGACCCTCATCTCTCACCTTATACAAAATCAACTCAAGATGGATTAAGGACTTAAATCTAAGACCTGAAATTATAAAAATTCTAGAAGATAACATTGGGAAAACACTCTAGACATTGACTTAGGCAAGGATTTCATAACCAAGAACCCAAAAGCAAATGCAACAAAACAAAG
>NW_016803040.1:688040-706315 GCF_001698545.2 Rhinopithecus bieti
TATATATATATATATATATGATGGAATACTATGCAGCTCTAAAAAGGAATGAATTAATAGCATTTGCAGTGACCTGGATGAAATTGGAGACTATTATTCTAAGTGAAGTAACTCAGGAACGGAAAACCAAACATCGTATGCTCTCACTGATATGTGGGAGCTAAGCTATGAGGACACAAAGGCATAAGAATGATACAATAGACTTTGGGGATTTGTGGGGAAGAGTGGGAGGGAGCGAGGGATAGAAGACTACAAATATGGTGCAGTGTATACTGCTAGGGTGATGGGTGCACCAAAATCTCACAGATCACCACTAAAGAACTTACTCATGTAACCAAATACCACCTGTATCCGAATAACTTATGAAAAAGAATTTAAACAATCTTAACAGAAAAGGAAAGAGTAAAATAAAATAATAAAAAAAGGGAAACGTGAAAAAAAATGTCAGGTATGCCATCAGTCATTTGGATGTTGTCACTTGTTTAGTTTCTTTCGAAAAAGAAAGATTTTAAACACCCACATTAAAAAAATGTTTATGAAAACTTAGGCCCAAGAACTCCTTCCTGTTTCTCATATGCTTCAATTTCTCTCTTTGCTCAGATCCTGTGCATGTCCACACAGTGTTTCTGATCCAGCTCCCCGTTTTGAATATGGAACTCTTCAACAAGGAATAAACTCTCTCTACTTATTCATTGTTCTACCTCAGTTTTATGAACAGACAAGTGCACAAGCTGGTCTGAAATAATGATGTGCCTGGTATGCTTAACATTTGTGTGGCAGCTGGTGGAAAACCTTAGGGTTTTTTTTTCCTTCTATTCCTTCCTGCAAAGGCATATGCTTGTTCTAGAACGTCATTTGCATATAGGCGTACACTTATATACATACACACATATATGTACATATGAACACATATAAAGGACTCAGATTATATACTAAGTTCATAGGACATAATGTGTTAAGCTTAGCTTTATAGAAGATTTAGAGATGAATCAAACACTAGATTTATAATCAAGGAGCTTAAATCTGATAGAGGAGATAGAGCATGTTCACAAATAACTCTAATCCAGGAGAAAATGTAATAAGTGCCAGGACAAAGAGACAGCTACAGCACTACAAGAGTTTCAAAGGAGGGAGAGATTGCATGCATGTCTCCGATAGATGCAGGAACAGTTGAGACAGTGGCAGAGGAGGCATCTGAGCTGCATCCTGAAAGATGGACCCAATTCGCCTCTGCCAACATGAGGAGGCGGGATAGCCAAATGAAGGAGGGCACACACAAGGATCCAGAATTAGGTAGAAAGGCATGTCTAGGGACCACTGAAGACGTTAGTTGGGCCAGAGCAAAGGGCCGGTGGAGGGGAGTAAAGGTCAATTCATTTGGGGAAAGAGGGTATGTATTCTTTATCTTGGTTGCTGTGACAAATTGCTGGCTGGGTGTGGTGGCTCATGTCTGTAATCCTAGCACTTCGGGAGGCTGAGGCATGCAGATTGCTTGAGCCCAGGAGTTCAAGATCAGCCTGGGCAACATAGGGAAACCCCATTTCTACAAAAGTTTTAAAAACTAGCCAAGCATTGTGGCGCATACCTGTGGTCCCAGCTACTTGAGAGGCTGAGACCAGAAGATCACTTGGGCCTGGGAGGTTGAGGCTGCAGTGAGCTATGATGCACCACTGCACTCCAGCCTGGATGACAGAGCAAGACTATCTCAAAAAAAAAAAAAAAAAAAAAAAAAAAGGGCTGGGTGCAGTGGCTCACGCCTGTAATCCCAGCACTTTGGGAGGCTGAGCTGGGTGGATCACTTGAGCATAGGCGTTTGAGACCAGCCTGGCCAACATGGGGAAACCCCATCTCTATAAAAAATACAAAAAATTAGCTGGGCGTGATGGTGGCCACCTGTAATCCCAGCTACTTGGGAGTCTGAGGTAGGAGAATCGCTTGAACCTGGAAGGCAGAGGTTGCAGTGAGCCAAGATTGCACCATTGCACTCCAGCCTGGGCAACAAGAATGAACTCCGTCTAATTAAATAAATAAATAAATAAATAAATAAAACAACCAAATCGCTACAAGCTGAGTGGCTTAAGACAACACAAATTTATTATTTTACAGTTCTGGAGGTCAGAACTCTAATGGCCTCCCTGGGCTAAAATCAAGGCATCAGCAGAGCTATGTTCCTTTCCGCAGGCCCTACAGGAGAATTCATTGTTCTGCCTTTTGCAGGCGGAAGCTGCTCACATTCCTTGGCTTGTAACTCCCTTTCATTTTCAAAGCCAGCTGTGGCTGGTGGAGTCTTTCTCACATAACATCACATCACATCTTCTGCCTCCTGCTTCCACGTTTAAGGACACTTGTAATTACATTGGGTCCACCAATGATCCTGGGTAATCTCACTTTACATTAGTAACCCTAATTCCACCTGCAACCTTTATTCCTTTTTGCCAGGAAACAACATATTCATAGGCTCCTGAGATTACGACATGGACTTTAGGGAGCCATTATTCTGCTACCATAATTTTTGTTCCAATTTTAGATTGGAACCAAAAAATGGAAAGGCCCTGAATGTCAGGATTGCCATCCACATTCTTCATGCCAGGAGAGAAAATACAATGTCTATTTTCAGATTAAAGATGATTTCAGTTCAAATATTTTCTTGCTTTTAGTTAGAATTATAGTGATTCAATCTAGTAGCTCAGATTGTCTCATAGTGATTGGGTGTTCTGCTTGACAGTTCTAGATGCCTTTGATTAATAAAACATGGGGAAGGAAATTAAATATTGATAAATGTAGTCCGGTGCATTCAGCTTTTCAAAACACAGAGCCCTTTGGGAGGGGAAACCATAAAAGGGGATCTCAGTGCTGGAAAGATTGGGAACCACTGCCTTAAAAAAATATGGCCTCTGATTATTCCAGTTGGTCCTACTTGTACACATGGTATTTTTCTCTATTACTGTTAGATCTCCAGGGTTGGAGTATGAAAGATTCAGAAAAAGACTTTTTAAAATTGCTTTGTTGAATGTGTTTTATCTTTCAACTTGTTTATAGTGTGATCAATAATTCATTCCTTAGCATCTGTGTCTTAAAGACTATCTTGTCTGTTGTCTCTATGAATGATGAATTAGGATATTGGGAAAACAAAATACCTTCTTTTTAAAGCACAGCATCTCGAATGAAATGCCCGTAATTTATAGTGTGTAGAGAACAACAAAAAAAATGACTTAAAGCTGTGAAACAGGAAGAGGGGTGAAACATTTGATAAAGCAGGAAGTACAAATAAGATAACCGAAAATCCATCTGGACTTGGTCACTGAGCTGTTCAGGTGGCCTTTATTTATTTGCTTAGCCAATTTGAAGATTCTCCCTTTAAAATACCATTTAAATTAAAATGTTCTACCATGAACTACTGTTAACACCCAGCTGTTAATCACACCCAGCACAGATACCTTTCCATTTTATGTGTTTGTGTGGAATATATTTTTCTCAAATTCCTAGTGCTTACCTTTCTGTTTTAAATAAAGAAAGGGTGAAAAGGCAGAACACACTAGTTATATGGAGAGAAAAATTTAGGCACGGAGAGAAGTGTCATTTGGACACAGACTCTGGCCTGTGCTGCAGTTTTTCAACACATTGCAGCTAACACTTACTGAGCACTGACTCTGTGTCAGGCATTGTGCAGAACTGATAATCCTCGCAGCTGCTCTATGAGCTGTGCACTATTAGACTTATTTCTGATGGAGAAACTGAGGCTTAGAGAGGTTAATTCACTTGCAGAAGCTCACACTATTAGTGAGTGAAGGAGCAGAGAGTCAATCTCCATGCTGGCTTTAAAAAAACACAACTAGAGTCATCTCATTCTCCTGCTTTGTAAATATTATTATTATTTTATTTTTATTTTTTTTTTTTGAGACGGAGTCTCGCTCTGTCGCCCGGGCTGGAGTGCAGTGGCCGGTTCTCAGCTCAACTGCAAGCTCCGCCTCCCGGGTTTATGCCATTCTCCTGCCTCAGCCTCCGAGTAGCTGGGACTACAGGCGCCCGCCACCTCGCCCGGCTAGTTTTTTGTATTTTTTAGTAGAGACGGGGTTTCACCGTGTTAGCCAGGATGGTCTCGATCTCCTGACCTGGTGATCTGCCCGTCTCGGCCTCCCAAAGTGCTGGGATTACAGGCTTGAGCCACCGCGCCCGGCCATAAATATTATTTTTTTAAACCTCACAATATTGTGATTCTCCACCCTGGCTTCATGGTAGAATCACTTGGGGTCTTTTCACAAAATACCATTGCCTAGAATCCACCCAAGACTACTTAAAAAGAACAATAATAACAACGCTAATGACAGCCAATATTACATTGGGCTTACTATGTGCTCAATATAAGTGTTACTATGTGCCAAGGCTTTCTTTAACATATATGGACACACACATGCACACATATATTCTCTCTAATATATATAACACTAACATACACTTATATTCAAATGAGGCTCTCTCTCCATATATTCTCATTTAATCTTCAAAATAAACCTTGGATGAAGATACCATTGAGTTCACCAATTTACAAATGGGGAAGGTGAAACTCAGAAGATTTAAAAGCCTAGCTCATATGATTCAAGAGACCCAAAAAAAAAAAAAAAAAAAAAGCCTAGCTCTCAGTTATCTGGCTAGCAACTGACCAAATTGGGATTCTGATCCCAGGAAGTTTGGCTGTGTACAGAATCTGTACTTGTTGCTGGTAACCTCTGGCAGATGCTAGAGAACCAACCCACTCAAAAAAAAAAAAGTTAAAAAGGAAGAGTAAAACATTTGTCCTGTGTTTACATATATAAACTATACCTCAGGGTAACCAGTAGATGAGAAGAATCTCTCTCTTAAAGAGAATTTTAGCTAATAAATGAATGAGTGATAGAGTATTATCATTTTGCAGCCTCTGATTCTGATGAAATAATAAACCTAGACCGTGACCATCAGTGGATGCCAATTTCTCAAAAAAGAGATGTCCAGGCTTTATGTTCTTCCTGATGGAAGCATACATTACCTCTTATGAAGGATTTTTCTTTTCTTTTTTTTTTTTTTTGTGAGATGGAGACTTGCTCTGTCACCCAGGCTGGAGTGCAGTGGCACGATCTCGGTTCATTGCAACCTCCACCTCCCAGGTACAAGTGATTCTCCTGCCTCAGCCTCACAAGTAGCTGGGATTGCAGGCACCTACCACTATGCCCGGCTAATTTTTGTATCTTTAGTAGAGACAGGGTTTCACCATGTTGATCAGGCTGGTCTCGAACTCCTGACCTCAGGTGGTCTGCCCACCTTGGCCTCCCAAAGTGCTGGGATTACAGGCATGAGCCACTGCAGCCTTCTTAGAGTTCTTAAGAGTCACTGGTTACTCCCATATTGGATGCCACGCACTGGTACTCCACAAGGATAAAATAAAGAAGGAAGAAAGAGTCCACCACATGCTCAGTGGTTCCTTATCACTGAAATTTCATTAGAAATGCAAGTGGCTTTAAGTCAACCTGCAGTGTTTCTGTGTAGAATTGTTATAAATGACCTCAATTCCATTGACTCCATCATGCTTGGGGCTGAAGTACATCCTCTGCAGCAGGGTCCTAATCTGTTTCTCAGTTTGGCTACTTCTTGTCCCAGAATCCTGACCCCATCATGGTATTCAAATACAGCTGAAGAAATACGCTCTTCTTTTTTTTTGAGACAGTTTCCCTCTTGTTGCCCAGGCTGGAGTGCAGTGGCGAGATCTAGGCTCACCGCAACCTCCGCCTCCTGCGTTCAAGCAATTCTCCTGCTTCAGCCTCCCAAGTAGCTGGGATTACAGGCATGCACAACCACGCCCGGCTAATTTTGTATTTTTAGTAGAGATGGGGTTTCTCCATATTTGTCAGACTGGTCTTGAACTCCTCACCTCAGGTGATCTTGGCCTCCCAAAGTGCTGGGATTACAGGCGTGAGCCACCACACCCAGCCAGAAATGTGCTTTTTTGTAAGGCATTCTTGTCTAACTATTGCAATAACTCACGCTTTCTCCACTACATTTATAGGAATTAGTCAAAGAGAATAGAAAATGGAGAAAATAGTATCTAGGAGGCAGGACTCTTCACCTTGGGCTCAACCTTTAAAATATATGTTGACCGCTGGGCACAATGGCTCACACCTATAATCCCAGCACTTTGGGAGGCTGAGGCAGGCAGATCACCTGAGGTCAGGGGTTCAACACCAGCCTGGCTAATATGGTGAAACCCCGTTTCTACCAAAAATACAAAAAAATTAGCTGGGCGTGGTGGCACGTGCCTGTAATCCCAGCTACTTGGCAGGCTGATGCAGGACAATCGCTTGAACCTGGGAGGTGGAGGTTGCAGTGAGTTGAGATTGTGCCATTGCACTCCAGGTTGGGCAACAAGAGCAAAACTCCATCTCAAAAAAAAGATACATACATATATATATATATATATATATATATATATATATATATATAGGCACAAGGTCATAGCTAAGACTTAGATGCTTCTGGAGAGTGCAGTGTAGGGATAACCCTCCCCTGGTATATACGTTGAACCCCTGAGTTATATAGAATCTGAGGAGCCTCCTAGGGAGAAAAAATCTGAGCCACATACATCTGAGGGGACTAGACATGTATACAAGTGTTCAAATCATGCCAGGTGGTTCCAAAGCAGACAGATTACAGAAAGAATGATGGGGATGACCATGGAAGAATTCTGCATGAGGGAGGAAGGTCTTGCCTTGGGAGCTAGGGATGACAGTGTTTTCAGAAATCATAAGGAAATATATTGGAAGTCAACCTTACTGACACTGAAGTACAGTAGGCCTTTACTTCCAACAGCAACATCATATGGTAGGGTTCCAACTGCATGAGCAGATGTTAATTTTGGTCAAAGCGTCTGGCCATTGAGAATAATATTCTAGCTCAATGGCACCAATGTAGTCCTGTTAGTTGAGACCATGCAGTTGGGAAGTAAGCAATAAGCAGGGCTGATCCTTAGACACATGTGGGTTCAACTGGTGAGTCCGAGAAATTGCTAAGGAGGGAAGCATTGTCTCATCAGCTCAGTCCAGACGCCCCTACCTTTAGGCCTTCTCTATTACTGTAGCATATTTAAAAAATCAGAAATCCAGTTCCAAAAGAACTGATGAATAATGTTAAAGTCTCTGAAGGAGGGAGCTGCAATAAATGGTGCACTTTTTACTCACTTGCATCCTGAACAAGTTGAAGAAATAAAGGTAGAGCAAATGGGGATCACCTTTGTTACCAGCAGAGGCCAGGCCTGGAAGACTAGGTTTTAGGTCTGGTGGTCAAGTGGGCTAAAATAAGACAGACTTGCCCATAGTCAGGCATTTGCTAGGCTAGAGCAGGCCTGCCCAGGCAAGACTTGCAATACAGAGAGACACTGTTCATTCTTGGAATGCCCACTCTGAATAGGAAGCAGCAAAGTTGATCCAACATGCTCAGCAATTCTTCCAAAATTACCATCCAATTACTCACTCCAGAGCCCAAGGGGTGGGATGAATAAAAGGGCTAAGGGAAACAAAACATGTGCATGGAGAATTCCCTCGTTACAGAAACCAGGAGAGGAAAAAAAGTACCTCTCCTCTGTATTGATCAGGGTCCCATCAGGTTATTAAATGGAAGGCATTAAACATGGAGAATGAATTACAAAGGTGTTAGAGGAGCTAAACTAGTCACTAGGATAGATGAGGCATCCCAAAGATTAGCAAGTGGGAAGCCACTACCCACCCTTAAGACTGAAGAGACAAAGGATCTGGGGGTCCCTTGATAGACACTAGCATTATAACAGAAATATTCAGGCAAGAGCCGGAGCCACAGAGGAGGGCAGCTACTGCCAGATATGCTCCCATGGCAGAAAGAGGACAAGAAATACCTTGGCTTCCCCTTTCCTCCCAACCTCCAATCTCCAACAGTACCTCTCGCTGGTTAAGCGAGGCTAAAACAGGTGGTCAAGAGAGCCTGAGTATCATAGCTTTCAACAGTCATTCATTCAGAGCAGACACAAAGGATGGATCTGGAGGCAAACAGTCAAATAACCAGCACAACATTTAACCAGGCAGAGTTTCATTGTAATTTTGTTTGTAGACTAAAGAGAAATTTACATATCATACACCCAAACCTTTCTAAATGTCTCATCACCACTTTTTGAAATTTCACTCCTGCAGCAGCTGCTATGTCGTTTTTCCTGTTTGTTCGTTTCTTTTATTTATTTATTTTTTTTGCGAAGGAGTTTCACTCTTATCGCCCAGGCTGGAATGCAATGGCGCAATCTTGGCTCACTGCAACCTCCTCCTCCTGGGTTCAAGCAATTCTCCTGCCTCAGTCTCCCAAGTAACTGGGTTTACAGGCGCTCGCTGCCACGTCCAGCTAATTTTTTTGAATTTTTAGTAGATACAGGGTTTCACCATGTTGGCAAGGCTTGTCTCGAACTCCTGATCTCAGGTGATCCACCTGCCTTGGCCTCCCAAAGTGCTGGGATTACAGGCATGAGCCACTGCGCCTGGCCAGCAGCTGCTATGTCTTGCTCCATCTTTCCTTCCCACCTCAGCTCTGTCTCTATTCTACTGGCTCTCTTGTGCTCCTCACCATTCTCTGAATTGCCTCAACAAAAGCCGTGTCCAAAAGCCTGGGGAACTATGGTTTACGCCCTCCTCAGCCTCTCTATCAACAGGGACTCCCTCGGTGACCCCTCAGAGCTTTGAGATGAGGTAAACAGTGTTAATCTGACCAACTTGGAACTTGCAGCTTAGTCAAGCCTGAGACAGCCTGGTTACCCAGACTATATAAGGATAGAGCATGCACCTACTTAAAATAACAGCATCAACAGGAGCTCTTCTGCTTCCCTTCCTCTTTCAAATTATAGCAATTGACCACTTACTTACATCGGTTAATGCCCAAGACAAAAATGCAGCCCCTGTCTTCCCCACCTGGCCTGCATATGCGTTCATTTTGCATTTAGCAGAACTGAAAGGACTTTCTGTTTTATTTTCTTGTAACCACAGAATGTAAATATCTACCGTTTTGTTTGTGGGCTCACAAAGAGGGTGAAAATCATTGCTATTTTATTTCAAACAAAATAAAAGATTAGAGTCTTCCAATTAGAATAGGGCTTAAAACATAGTAGGAATTTAAAAGTCATGTGCCAATTCATGGGAAAACATTAAGACATAGATAGGTTACACGATTTACTCAAGGTCATATCACTGATGCAATGACTTTATTATCAGAACTATAAAGAACAACACAAATATTTACATGATTAATATTTTGTTGATAGTAGTGGGGCCAGAATTAGAATATGGATTTTCTGCTGCCCCAATCCCTGCCTGCTAACTCTGTTAGACTGTGTTTCCTACACACTGGAATTACAGAACAGTTGCTAGATGTTCAGGCTGTGTGGCTGTGTAGGCAGGGGTACAAATCCCAGCTCTGCCACCTGTTAGCTACGTGACCTTAGACCAGCCCCTTAACATCTCTTAGTTTCGTTTTTGGATCTAGAAAATTGAGTATGTACCTTAGTCACTAAGAGGGATAAGGGTTCAGTGAGATGATGTACGTTGTTGGGGAGGAAAAATTTTTCCTCTATTCTCTTAAATTCTTTTCCTGGGAGCATGCAAATTAAACTAACAAAAGACAGACTAACAAAAGAGCAGACACACAACTTTTATTAATATTTACATGCTCAGGAGTTCACAAAAAAGGGAGTGAAACTCGACGAAGTGGTTAGACTGTGGCGATGGGTTGTTCTTCCCTTACTGGCACAGAGCAAGCACCATCACCAAGGCAAATTTGTGCCCTGCTTTTAGTCAGATAAGGGGAGAGGAAATAACTCTTTCTGCATCTGTTGATTCTCAGTTGCTCTCATCTGAAAATAATCCTCACACTAAAGTGGCATATTTTGGGGTGGCATATTCTGATCCCCTTCAATGCAAAGTGCCTCAGCACCAGGTCTGATTAAAGTAAGTGCTAAATAGCCAGCTATCATTAGAAGAGTCTATGTCCCCGCCTTGTAGTAATAAAGCTCAGACACAAAAGAAAGTCATAGGAAGGGAATGAGGCATGTTTTCTTTCCTCCAGTTTTTCTGCCTAGGCTTTCCTACAAGTAACATTATCTACATTTAAAACATATTTGATCAGCCGGGCGCGGTGGCTCACGCCTGTAATCCCAGCACTTTGAGAGGCCGAGGTGGGCGAATAACGAGGTCAGGAGATAGAGACCATCCTGGCTAATACGGTGAAACCCCGTCTCTACTAAAAATACAAAAACAAAATTAGCTGGGCGTGCTGGTGGGCGCCTGTAGTCCCAACTACTCCAGAGGTTGAAGCGGGAGAAGGGCGTGAACCCGGGAGGAGGAGCTTGCAGTGAGCCGAGATAGCGCACTGCGCCCCAGCCTGGGCTACAGAGTGAGACACAGTCTCAAACAAACAAACAAAACAAAACGTATTTGATCCACCTTAAATGGCCACTCAAATCTGTCCTTGATCCTGGTCTAAGTTTATCTGGCATAGACTGCCCTCTGTCCAGCTCCTGTCTACCCTCCTGGATCACAAACCAGAGAAAATGCAAAATCTTTCTTGGGCTGCCTACTGCCTTCAGTATGAAGCTCAGTGCAAAGCCCAGCACCATCCATTCTGTACCTAACATTTTAGTCTGAATCTCTTCACCCCTTTTCCCCAACCCCGTACTAATGGCTACTACTGACTCAGGGGACCCTTCTCCTGCCTTCATGCCTTTGAATGGGGGGTGTCGCTGCATGAAGCTCCTCTCTCCCCTTTACCCACTCAAGAGTCACTTGCTCTTGGTAATATTTCCAGTTGCCCTGCTTCACCCCATTCTCTCATTCTGGCCAAGTTAGATGCCCTTCTGAGTCCCCTCTTCTCTACAGAATTTTAATTGTGCATTTTCTACTTTGTCTCTGCCTTTAAGTCATGAACTGTTTGAAGAAAGGACCATATTTAGTTCATCTCAGAATCCCAGTGCCCATCACAGACCTGGCATAGGGTAGACACTCCTTAAATGCTTACTGAATGAATTATGCCATTTAGTCTGTCTGTGGTGGCACTGGAAACCCACAAGAATTTAACAGCCTCGTCTCTGCCTGAAGTTCAGGGCTTCTGTAAAGAATATGTGATGGAAGGAGGAGGTGACTGATAGTGATTCTGCAAAAATATATAGGTAAAAGGAATGGCTATAAATTAATGATGAAATAACCTTCCTAAGTTTCCTTGTGGAAGATATATGTTAATTCCCCAAATGTATGAGCATCTGTGTATTTTTGTGGGTAATATGCAGTGTCTTTTCTAACACTGAGATGCTTGAAATGGGGTTATTTCCCTTCCAAATGAAAACCAATTAAATAAATTATATTTTTTCTGTGGTGCTTACAAAGTGTGGGAGTTGTCACCAAACATTACTAAATGTTCTAATTTAGTCATAAATGGGCTGAAAGATGTAGCATAATTATAAGTCCAAAGTAAGTTGTTCTAAATATTTTATCATGTTCAGCATATGCTGTTAAAAAAAACCTCAGACTATAATTGTCAACATTCAATTCACAAAAAGTAAACAACAGCTGAGTATAATGGGATGATAAAGAATCTCTCCATAATTCCCGACATATGGCAAAGAGTATGTCCATTTTGAAGTGGAAGATGGTCATGTTTATCAACTGAGCCATTTTCTTTGTTTGAATCCTTCTAATCAGAAAAGTTCCCTAGAATCACTAGGAACATTTTCCTGAAGCAGATGAGGGAAATGAAAAAAAGCTGTATGGCACAGTTAGATCTCAGGCAGGCGGAATTTACAACTCACAATGGCAATCGAAAGAGGCCAGGTAAAGAAGGCCATACATTTCTGTAAAAGCAGTCATTCCAGGGTTAGTATACATGAAAAAGACAAGTGTATGCTTAGTGGGAAATGTATGGACAAATTTCCATGTATCAGTCTGTTTCTGTGAACAAGCTCTGATGGACCCAGCCAGTGTCACATCCTGCCATCATGTATATTCATTTTAAATGCACAGACACTTAATTGTTTCTAGGGAAAGCCAGTGGGAAGCTGCTTGAAATTTCTTTTTCTTTATAAGATGTTTTGCACATGGGGGTTTTCAGCTCAAAGGAGATACTTATAAACCATTTATCTTCAGAGGGAAGCAGTACAAGGGGGAGAGGCGTCCAGGCACTGTTCTAACCAGATACTTCAAAGCTGCCCAGAAGAGAAAGGCAAAGGCAATTGGCAAAGAACTGGCTCTGCTCTTTGGCTGGGAGAGATAAGGAACAGATACCCAGCACTGAGACAGAGGATTCTGTGAAGAAAATGCTGAGTAACAAGATTGTCCTTTTGTTTTCCTTCATGAATAATAATATTCCACCCTAAATCCTTTTGGGAATGAACAGGAGGCTTTAGGAGGTGGTATTGAATGAATAAATTAGCAAATCATTGAACTAATTAATTAATGAATAACCACACCTAGGCAGAGAGAAATAAACAAGAGCGCTCACTGAGAACTCTTTGAGGAGGAAAGGACCTCTATATGGTCCAACGTAGTGAAAAATCTAGCAATTTGGAGATAGGACTGCTTTCTGAGCTTCAGTTTCCTGGGAGTGTTGTGAATATGTTTTGCAACTCTAAAATGCCATCAAACTTACATCATTCTGCTTGTCTTTTTGATGAGCTGTTTTTAAATATAATAGCATTAGAATTAATCAGATTAATCTCACTGAACCAAAATAAAGGCTGCTTTTTCACAGAGCCCTTCGTCGTGCCAGCCAGTGTATCTTTCTGTGCACAGTGATTCTTTCTATATAGAGACTCTCTGTTAAGCTTGAAAGGAGCTCCAAGGAGAAGTCCCATAGAGATAGCACAATCAACAGGCACACACGCTGCTGTTATTCGAGGCTACTCAAAAGAACATAAAACAATTCTGAGGAAAAAAAAGACTTCAGGGAAAAATGCAAGGTTCAGTGCATGACTTCTTGGTGGAAAAGATGGCATCACTGTTGCCTGAGACACAGCAAAAGAAGAGTGAGAATTCTGGAGGGAAAACATCCCTAATAATGAGACGACAGCCTAGGTGGCTGAGCTGTTTGATTGACATCTGTCTGTCAAAAGCCATAACATGCTCAGGCTGTCCTCGAGGAGCTGAGAAAAGTGGGGAAGAAAGTGTAAGACTGATCTGCCCTCTGGCATCGCTTTAAACAGGCCGGAGTCCCAGAAAGCATGCCAAACCCACGACAGTGCAGGAACAATTGCCAAAGGAAACAGAACAGGTCTTTTTTCGAAGAAAAGAAAAGAACAACAGCAGCCGAACTAGAAGGAAAAAGCCTCAGTGTGCCAGCAGGTAGACATTCTGACCTCTCTTATTATGAAACATGCAATAATTTCTTAAATGTTTTAATGATGATGGAAGAAAATTGTGTCTTAAAATGAAATGAAGTGAAGTTGGAGGAAGTAGTATGTCTGGGTCCCCACCCCAAGTCCTTTAATCATGAGAAGTAACTGGATTTCATTATAATGTGCACTATGATGCCAACTGATTCGTGGTGTGGATCCTAAAGGATGATTCTAGTCATTCTCTTTCTTGAACAATTTTTGGTAATTTTGGTTCTTTCCCTTTATGATGTTCCTTTTCATCCATTATCTTCTCTTATGGTACTTACCTAATGATTAAGTGTTGAGTTAGGAGACGGTAATTAGATTCCATGCCCTATTTTCCTGGTTTAACTTGATCTTTTCCTTGATGAGATATTTTCTTCCATTGGGTACTGGCATTTCGATGCCACCTAGGCAGCAGATTTCTCCTTGCTGCAGAACTTGAGGGGTTTTAATGTGAAAAATAGGTCTGCCTTTTTTTTTTTTTTTTGAGATGGAGTTTCACTCTTGTTGCCCAGGCTGGAGTACAATGGTGTGATCTCGACTCACCGCAACCTCCACCTCCTCGGTTCAAGCAATTCTCCTGCCTCGGCCTCCCAAGTAGCTGGGATTATAGGCGTGCGTCACCATGCCTGGCTAATTTTGTATTTTTAGTAGAGACTGGGTTTCTCCATGTTGGTCAGGCTGGTCTCGATCACCCGACCTCAGGTGATCTGCCTGCCTCGGCCTCCCAAAGTGCCAGAATTACAGGCGTGCGCCACCACCCCCAGTCTGTCATTTCATTTTTTAAACCAACAACATTTTTGCTGATTTAAATGGGTTCTGGCCAACTTTCTAGACAAAGGTATGGAAATATTTGGTATATCATGTCACAGATGACAAGTGCTTCCAAAGAATGTAAATGCTATTTTAGGCTTAGGTTTCTACATTGTCTAAGTTTCCATTACTTAAATGAGAGACTTTCTTGCAGGTCTCTTGATACACAAATTGGGATTTATACTGACTTTCCTAACATACATATCTGGGAGAAACATTTGTATACGGTAGAAATGAAACCAGTCCAATTTTCCCATAGAGCTGATGTTTTCAGTCTTTTAAAATAAACATAGAAATTGACCCTCCTGGTCTTAAAGCTTGAAACTTACAATCTGAGTTCCTTTCTCAGAAAATCATCATCAGGCTTTCTCAGATAGTATCAAGGAACTGAAACTCACCAGATCACTGCATCCAGACAATGAGATGCCAGACCCCTCACCCATCATGATTCCCTAACTGACCACATGCTTCCTGTTGACCATCACCTCTTCCTTACTCCTCCTTGATTTCTGTTTTCCTGCTCATAGTTACATTCCTTCCCTAATATATAAATCCCCAATTTTAGTCCATTGGAGAGACAAATTTGAGACTTATTTCCCATCTCCCTGGCTCACATCACCCAAATAAAGCTTTTCTTCCCTGGCAATACTTATTGTATCAGTGATTGGCTTTCTGTGTAGTGAGCAATGGGACATAGACTATACCCTTGACATTTTGGTGGCAGAAAGAGTTAATTACCAATTAAGTTTTTTTCTCATTGATTTTTCATAATTTTTTATTTATTTATTTTTTTTTTTTTGAGATGGAGTCTCACTCTGTTGCCTAGTACGATCTCAGCTCACTGTAACCTCTGCTTCCTAGGTTAAAGCTATTCTTCTGCTCAGCCTCCCTGAGTAGCTAGGATTACAGGTGCCCACTACCACACCTGGCTAATTTTTGTATTTTTAGTGGGGATGGGGTTTCACCATATTGGATAGGCTGGTCTCGAACACTTGAGCTCAAGTGATCCACCCTCCTCAACTTCCCAAAGTGCTAGGATTACAGGCACGATACAGAGTTCTTGATGGTGTAGTTTGTATTTTTCCAAGGTAGATCTTAAACTGGCAACATAATTACACTTACTCTTGTCTTTTAGGCCTAAAAAATAATTGTCAGTGCTTGTGGAATGTCCATATTTCTGTGTTGCTTGATTAGATCATAGAGGATGCTCAGTTTACTGCAGTATGTTTTCTTTTTGTTTGTTTTGTTTTGAGAGAAGGAGATTAGCAGGGTACAGAAAGTCAGTTCTCTGAGATTACTGGAAAATAAAGCATTTACATAAATAGTTCCAGAAAGATTTATAAGGATCTATTTTCAAAAATTATAGTCTGTAGGCTTGCAGGTAAGCAGGGGAAATAGGCAGAATTAGTTTCTCAGGAAGAACATGTGTTTGGATGCCTCTTAAATTTATGATTTTAGGATAATCTAATACCACTATAATTATAATGCTACGATATATTTTTCTATATAATACTCCCGCTTAGCTCAGCAAGAGTTACAGATGTTTGCTAATTCCTGAAGCATCTGAAACAGCTATTAAGTCCTTCATCTACCGATATTTAATGAGCCCTGTCTAGGAGCAAGACATTATGGCAATATGCAGGAGGCATTTTTTTTTTTTTTTTTTTTTTTTTTGGAGACAGGGTCTAACTGTGTGACTTAGGCTGAAGTGCAGTGATGCAGTCTTGGCTCACTGCAACCTCCACCTCCCAGTCTCAAGCAATCTTCCCACCTCGGCCTCCTGAGTAGCTGGGACTATAGGTGTGCACCACCATGCCCAGCTAATTTTTGTATTTTTAGTAGACACAGGGTTTTGTCAGGCTGCCCAGGCTGGTCACAAACTCCTAGGCTCAAGTGACCCCCACCAGGCTTGGCCTCCCAAAGTGCTGGAATTATAGGCATGAGCCACCATACCCGGCCTGCAAGAAACTTTTAGATGAAATCCTAGTTAGTCCTAGTTAAGATCCAGTTAATAGAGTTAAGCACTACTACACAATTATAAATGTCTACTACATTTTTCAAATATGCAACACACATTTGCAAATCTTAAATAAGTGAAACCAGAAATAAACTTACCATGGGTCCCTGTGTACCCTAGTTTCATTGTGTGTAATGCTGTGATCCTCCTATCTTTATAGTACCTTTACACACTATAGGTACTCATTTATGACTCAATAAATATTTGTTGATGGCAGGCTGAATGAGTGTTGATATGAAGAAAGTAATCCCCACCACCACCCTGCCCTGAACAACTGATTGCATTTTGGGGCTTCTAATCAACTTTTGGTAGATACAAAATGAAAGGGGACCAAACTCTGACCCAAAGTTCATGTTTACAGCTTTGAACAGATTTTCACTCTTGAAGTGTGTGAACACAAAATAGCAGAACCCAGTGAGACAGGAAGCAGACAATCTTAACCGTAGCTACTGCCACTGGAGGGGTGGGGTAGTTTGGGCTTTATTGTGCAAGACAGGAAGCATCCAGAGAGAAGGAAGGGTATGAACTTGTATTGAGTGTTAAGTCTGTGTCAGGCATCAGGCCAGCTGCTTACATAAACCATTGTTGGATCACTCTGCGATCCTGAGCTGGAGCCATTTAAAGATAAAAAGGACAAGTCTTAAAAGTATTATAGTTAGGTAACTTGCCCAAAAAGTCTCACAGCTCACATTTGGCAGGTCCTGTATTGAAACTCAGACCAGTCCACTTTGAAGGCCACAGCCTTCCCACTCTGCTCAGCTGTTTCCATTCTACCTTTTATAGTAAGGGGACTGACCATTTGAATTAGGTTCTCTTGGTTTTAAGAATAAAACTTAGGTCACCTCAAGTAATGAAGAGCATGCTATGTCCATTCCTTTAGAAAAGAGGAGCCAGTGATCTCAGCCTCATGAAAAAGTCTCAGGAAGCCCAGGAAAAGCAGAACTACCAGCTTTCAGAAAGGGTAGGAATGTTGTCAGAGCCAGGTCTCAAGGAGATTGGAATGAGCAAGTTGTTTAGATGCCAAGACAATTCTGGGAGTGCAAGTGTGGGATCTTCTGGGTCTTCTGGAAGGCCACTCACCATTAACATGACCCACTGACCCTCTGTAAGTTTGTTTTTTGGGCATCTCTGTTTCTTTTTCATTACTGACTGGCTTTCCCGCCTTTTTCTCACAATCTTTCTCTTAACGCCTGTCCGCTCCCTGATTGCGCTCCCTTTCTACTTTAACTTACTTATGACTCCTCATGGTCCCCGCTCTACTTCAAGGCTTCTTTCTTTTGCAGTATCTCAACAACAACTCTCAGTACATCCCGCTCAATTTTTTCAGTGTTTCTTAATTCTATTTCCTGAGAATTAGACTGCTGAAGCCAACTCTACCTTGTTTGGAAAGGCTTTTCATGCTGGAATATCTCATGGGCTTCTAACAAGCGTAGAGGTCTGGGCTGCCCTCGAGTTAGGGGTTCAGCCAGGTTTAGTCACCCCAGGAAAGCTGTGGGTGCACCTAGTTCCTGTAGAAGTGGCTAGGGACTGGGAAGGCACAGTGACTGACATACTGGTAGTGATGGATGAGAATGAAAATTGATCTCCCATCAACATCAGGTCAACAGCAGAAAGGGGAGGTCACAAAATGGCAGTGGCACAAGCTGGCACTGCACAGAGTGGGAGGAAGATGGCACTAAGAAGAAATGCAGAGATATTTAGTCAAGAATTTTAGTCAAGAGTGACTGGGGAAGGAGCTACAGACCATGAGTCATCCATGAGTCATTCCTTTATAAGAATAGACAGTTTAGACCGGGCGCGGTGGCTCAAGCCTGTAATCCCAGCACTTTGGGAGGCCGAGATGGGCGGATCACGAGGTCAGGAGATCGAGACCATCCTGGCTAACATGGTGAAACCCTGTCTCTACTAAAAAATACAAAAAACTAGCCGGGCGAAGTGGCGGGCGCCTGTAGTCCCAGCTACTCCGGAGGCTGAGGCAGGAGAATGGCGTAAACCCGGGAGGCGGAGCTTGCAGTGAGCTGAGATCCGGCCACTGTACTCCAGCCTGGG
>NW_016803040.1:706414-708422 GCF_001698545.2 Rhinopithecus bieti
AAAAAAAAAAAAAAAAAAAAAAAAAAGAATAGACGGTTTCTTCACCAGAGACCTCTAGGAATGCTTCCTGTCTCTCCTCCGCTTGTTTCATTAAAATGTGTGCAATCTTACTGAGAATAGGGATTTTTCTCTTATTTCCAGCCTTGATACAGAATTTAGACTATGACATTAATTATGTATTTTTGTCTCTCAACTAAACTTATTTTTTAAAGATACTTTAATTATATAAATAACATACAAATATATTCTCAGTATGAAAAATTCAAATAGTAGAGATAAGTCAAAGTCTACCTTGACTCTGTTTAGCAAAGCCTACCTCTTCTTCCCCAGAGGGTAGTCTATGTATATACAAGGTTCTATTGTATTTTTTATATAAGTAAACAGCCATATTCAGTACTTTGCAATCTAGAACCACTTCAACCAAAGTAGGTGGATAAGGGTTTTCACATCTCAGAAATACCAGCAACCAATTTCCACCCACAGATCCTGAATGCCAATTAAGGCTAGCCAATTTAAGCAGCAGATTCCAGATAAATCAAAAGCCAAAGGGATCATTTGGTCAAAGTAAAGTACAAAGAGGCACGAGGATGATAATGGCCACTTATCTCTGGGTAAAGACAGACAGTCTGTGGCTTGACTCCTACCTAAACCAGAGTGCTGTGAGCTCTATCCATTTGCCTGAATTGGACCGGTGTAGAAGTCCAGTTCCACTAATGAAAATGGGAGTTCTCTTACCACAAACAACTATAAAAAGTCCCATAAGATGGCAATGGGTAAGGGAGGACCTAAGCAGACAAAGGAGAGTCTATTCAACATTCCTCCCTCCCCACAAAATTGTTCTTTCCATTGCAGCCTCATCATCTAAAGCTCTTCAGAAAGGCTTGAATCAGAAACTCAATTCTGCATAAAGTCCTCACCAATTTATAATTTTAAAACTTTATGAATTTGAAATACTTTGGGAAAATTTCTGTTTTAAAATTCTCTTTCCCGAAGTACAGTGTAATTGCTAATTGTGTATGGCAACTTGAATTAGTCTAATTAGGGTTACTAGATCTTTTCAAGGGATTGGCAATCAAGGCATCAGTTAGTAGTATTTGTATGTGAGGCCATGTTTTTAATCTGCTAAAACCTATTTGCTTAATCCAAAATCATTTAAGCACTGATTAAACTTGGATTATAAACCATATATGAGGCCAGTATTCTGCTATTCTATTCCAACATCGTTCCTCTGTCCCCCAACACATGCACTGAGAGAATTAACCATATCTCATACATGTATATCTCATACACTTAGTATATCTTATATAATTGCAATAACTGCATATTGGCTATTGAAAACGTAAACACAACAAAGCCTTGGAGATGCAGGGGCAGAAAAGACAGACAAATACTTGCCTATGTCACAGAAGTAACACTGGAGTGCTGGTAGAGACAGACAAATAGCATGTAAACAGCCTGGGTGAAAAACAGCCTCATGCCTATAATTCCAGCACTTTGGAAAGCCGAGGTGAGAGGATCACTTGAGGTCAGGAGCTCGAGACCAGCCTGGCCAACATAGCAAAACTCTGTCTCTACTAAAAATACAAAAATTAGCCAGGCCTGGTGGCACATACCCATAATCCCAGCTATTCAGGAGGCTAAGGCATGAAAATCACTTGAGACTGGGAGGCAGAGGTTGCAGTGAGCTGAGATCGCACCACTGCACTCTATCCTGGGTGACAGAGTGAGACTCTGTCTCAAAAAAGAGAAAGAAAGAAATGAAATAACATATTAAACAAATAAAAATTGTTCAGATAGTTATCAATGGGTGAAAAAATTAAAATAAGGTAAAGAGAGAGAATGACTGAGGGTGGGTGTCCAGTATTTTACTTATGGTGTGCTGGGAAGTCTTATCTCAGGGGCACATTTAATACATGTGAATGTTGAAATAGAACCAGCCAGGCTAAGATCTATAGAGTTGGATAAACTCACTTCTTTATTAGAGGCTTTTTTTTTTTTTTTTTTTTTT
>NW_016803040.1:709398-715479 GCF_001698545.2 Rhinopithecus bieti
TGAGGGCTTTTTTTTTTTTTTTTTTGAGACAGAGTCTTGCTCTGTTGCCCAGGCGGGAGTGCAGTGGCACAATCTTGGCTCACTGCAACCTCCACCTGTTGGGTTCAAGCGATTCTCCTGCCTCAGCCTCCCAAGTATCTGGGACTACAGGACGTGCCACCAGGCCTGACTAATTTTGCATTTTTAGTAGAGACGGGGTTTCACCATGTTGCTCAGGCTGGTCTCGAACTCCTGACCTCAGGTGATCCACCCACCTTGGCCTCCCAAAGTGCTGGGATTACAGGCGTGAGCCACCATGCGCGACCTGAAACTCACTTCTTATGGTGATCATGAGAGCAGCATTTCCAGTAAGAGAAGGGAAAACTGTGTCTGATCTTGTGAGGAAGTTGGGTAGGATTTAGGGTGAGAGAATGAAGAAGGAAGGGCAGAGACCAGACTAAAGGATTGTGTAGAGTGGGACAGAGGATGAGGCAAGCAAAGCAAGTCATGCACAAAACTTGCAGAGCCACTCCCTCTCAGGGCAATGCCTGCACAGAGCTGGTGCCCAAGCATGCATTCTTCCCAAGTGTTTTGCCCTACTTACCTCACCTACTGACTGTGAGGTAGCATGGTCAGAAGATACCAAGGAGACCCTCTCTGGTAAGGAGAAAAGTGGGCCTGACATCCAAGAGCTGGCCTGGTACTATCAGTAGCCCTCAGTGTTGCCCTGAGCTAGCCTGGAACCAACAGCTAGGCTTTGGTGTTCTCTGTGGAAGGGAAACAATTCACAGAACATCAATATCAGACAAGCCCACACTGTGACTACGATGGATCAAGACAAAGGCAAGACCGCTTGGTGTTCCTGCCTGAACCTGACAAAACTTGAGCCTTGTCCAAGCCACAAAATACTAAACATTCTCCTTTCCAGCTAATATGAATGATAGCTGCTTATTTACTAATTACAGCTTTAGCTTCCCTCTAGTCTGCCCTCTCTACAAATAACATACTGATTATAGAATTACCCCAGCTTCCTAATAATAGTCAATGCAGAGCAAAGCCTGGCTTCCTTGGACTCTCCCTCAAATCCTTTCTAGACCCAGCATAGTGGCCCGCTTAGCCCAGGAGTTTGAGACCATCCTAGGCAACATGGTGAAACCCCATCTCTACAAAAGATATAAAAATTAGCTGAGTGTGGTGGTATGTACCTTGTAATCTCAGCTACTTGGGAGGCTGAGGTGGGAGGATCACTTGAGCCTGGGAGGGTAAGGCTGCAGTGAGCCATGATTGTGCCACTGCACTCCACCCTGGGCAACAGAGCAAGACCCTGTCTCAAAAAAAAAAAAAAGAAAACTTTTTTTTTAATGCCCTTTTGCTGAGACACCCCAGGGCTCCCCATGGTGTGTGTTTGTCCTGGCTGTGAGTAGTAAACTCAACCTATACAGTGTGTTCCTAGTGGCCTCCAGTTAGAGAGCATTACCATAGGTGAGAATTCATCCTGGTGACGAGTGGAAAGAAATGGGGTTGGGTGGTAAGACTGAGTCAATTTATGAGCTTGAGTGAATCATCTAAATGCTACACTGAGACCATGGAAGGAAATGTGTTGTCAGCTGTTTGGGAGCAAAAACTGACCGGGAGGGAAATTGCAGTATTGGAAAATGGTTCTGGCAGTGTTCACAGTTAATGTGTGCATGGGGTGGATGCCCTGGATGCTTAGCTGGTTTTTTACAGATGAAAAAACTGAAGTAGTAGCTCAGTGACTGCCAAGATCTGCATATTGACTAAGATAGGGCTTCTGAGACTCTCATTTCTAATGTAGTAATTTCTAGTCAACCTCCTCCCTCTCCCGCCCTAACCACATGTACTACCAGAAAAATAAAGTCATTTATTGGCTTAAAAAATCATTAAATATGAAAATTCCCATGAGAAATTTAATAAATAAAATGATTCACTCTACTTTTGAACTGAATTTTATCATCTATTAAATCAGCAGGGAATGTAGTGTCTTTGCTAAGTCTTCAGTGCTCAGTCTTGTTTTCCCAGGAACATGAACTCCTCTGTCCTTCACAATTCCCCAGAGCTCCCACTGAAAGCTCCATGACTCAATTCAATTCCTGCTGCATTTCTGCACATAGCCGCCCACTGCAGGCACTGTTGAAACTTCAAGATGTGCAGAGGAAGGAATGGCTAAGAAAAACCGACCCTGATGGAAATGCATTCCAATGAGTAGAATCGATTCACATTGGATCACTGGACTTTGGGTTAGGATGTCCAAAAGAAGGACTGATTTCAAAGTAAAATAAATGTTCCAGGACTAGGTCACAAAGAAAAACTTCTCAGCCTTGGAGAAGACAAGGCATGGGCCGCGTCCCAGTCTCTGAGAGAAATGTCTCATTTCCTTTGCCCGTAAGTCTGTGTGCCATCTCTCGCCCTCTGCCCTTGCATTATCTGTGTGTGTATTTTCTTCACCCTTCTACACTGCTGGCTCCCTGAATGGAGATCAGAGTGTTGCCTTTGCATTCCCCACAATTTTAGTCCAGTGCCTGCCATTAACCAGGTCTTCCCTGCTTATTAATTGACTGACAGACTTTGTGTTGAAAACACACTGAAAAAGCATTTCAAATATAGTTGACTTTCTCTGACGGGAGTTTTGCTAACTGGGAAGGTGATGTAGGGTAACTTCTCAGCAGGGTGTAAATTTTGAGTGCTAGGGAAAGAGCAGCATGATTGGAAGAGAGGCACATTTCACTAGGATACACTCTGTTATCTTTGTTTTACATTTAAATGAAACATTTGGGTCTACATGAAATTTGGATGACACATTAAGGGTAATTTCCCCAGCGTGATTCGGATTGCTGATTAGAGAATTAAGGACTCCTGGAGTATTCTGTTTGTGTTACTGATTGGTTAAGGGTTGTTTCCCAACTGTGGGGTGAGTTCCATTTTCCCTTGGAGAACTGAAGAGCAGTGCCCATCAGTCACAGCCAAAGTGAACTCTCTTCAAAAAGTCTAAGCCTGGCCAGGTGCGGTGGCTTATGCCTGTAATCCCAGCACTTTGGGAGGCCAAGGTGGGCAGACCACCTGAGGTTAGGAGTTCGAGATCAGCCTGGCCAACATGGTGCAACCCCATCTCTACTAAAAATACAAAAATTAGCCAGGCGTAGTGGTGGGTGCCTATAATCCCAGCCACTTGGGAGGTTGAGGCAGGAGAGTCACTTGAACCTGGGAGGCAGACAGAGGTTGCAGTGAGCCAAGATTACGCCACTGCACTCTAGCCTAAGCGACACAAAGAGACTCAGTCTCAAAAAAAAAAGCCTCTGAACTGAAGCCCTTTCTCTTTCTAATTATGCAGGAGACAAAGAAATGTTAGTATGTGGTGAAGAATTAATCTTCAAAATAAATCTGCCTTTTGTCTTTGGCTTCTGGAAGGTAATCTCTACTGTCTTTCTTTGCCTGAGGGATGGGTGTCACAGTGGATTGTCAGTGCAGTTTAAGGTGGGGACTGGACACTCCCATGTAGCCATAGGGCTGGAGCTGAAAGACCAACAATGTGACTTTGGGTCACCCAGTATCAGTGGCCTGGAGACTAAGATCAATCATGTGGCCAATCAATCACTCATGCCCATGAAATGGAGCTCCAACAAAAACTGAACCCTGAGGCTTAGGTGAGCTCTCCTGGTTGGTGATTCTCTCTTGGTTGGTGTATTGTCACACATGGATGCTACAGTGTGTCCTCATTTTGTGGGGAAAAGACAACAGAAGCTCTGCATTTGGAACCCTTCTGGATTCTGCCCCATGTGTTTCTTTTTGGCTAAGCTTAACCTGTACCCTTTCCTTATAATAAACCATAAATGTGACTATAACAGCTTTTGGTGACTCCCATGTTTCTAGGCAACACCAAATCAAAGAGTGATTTTGGGAACCCTCTAAAATTGCAGTTGGTGTCAGAAGTGAGGGCAGGTTTGGGGACTGTGCCCTCTAACTTTATATTTGGCCCTATAGTCCTCACATACACCCTCCCAGAAAAACCAGTCCCCAGGCCCTGGGAATAAGGAAAAATTCACTCTTTCAGAGAGGATCAATACTAGAGACTGGGAGTACCCCGGTTTTGGGTGCTGATGGTGGAGGATCAGGAAGAATGTTCTCATGTTCTCCTGGAAGCCTGACAAAATTTATCAACAGTAGATTTGCCCACTAACTAGTAATGTCTAGGGGAAATTGCACTGATGGATTTTAAGGGATAAAGAGCACAGTAGAGGAAAGAGTAGTGAACTAGAAAATACCAGACCAAGAGTGTAGCTCAGGCTCAATCTCTAGAAACTCCTGTGAGTCTGTACAACCTAGTCTCCTGGGCTTCATTATTCTCTATCCGTAAAGTGGGAATGATAGGCCCTGGCCTGATCACTTCAAAAGGTTAGGAGAAGGAACAAATGAAATAATGAGTAGAAAGCAGTTTGAAGATGTCTCGAAGAACTTAAAACAAAACTATGATTCGACACCGCAATCCCATTACTGGGTATATATCTGTAAATCAAAAATAAAATCCTAAGCCTCCCAACCATCTGCTTGGATCCCTCCTCTTGGCCAATGGCATTCCAAAGTTAACCTGAAAACCTAGTTCAGGCCATGATGAAAAGTGGGATTGGACATGCCTCATTATGCCCTGGTCCCTTTTGGAATTCAGGCACAGCTGACCAGCATTAACTTTAAAACAATTCTTTTTTTTTTTTTTTTTGAGTTGGAGTCTTGTTCTGTCTGGAGTGTAGTGGCATAATCTCAGCTCACTGCAAGCTCTGCCTCCCGGGTTCATGCCATTCTCCTGCTTCAGCCTCCCAAGTAGCTGGGACTATAGGTGCCCGCCACCACACCTGGCTAATTTTTTTGTATTTTTAGTAGAGACGGGGTTTCACCATGGTAGCCAGGATGGTCTCTATCTCCTGGCCTCGTGATCTGCCCGCCACGACCTCGCAAAGTGCTAGGATTACAGGTGTGAGCCACCACACCCGGCCCAAAACAATTCTTAAGACTGATAAAGCAGATTCTAGCAATAAGACACCAAATTCTAGCCTGACTCTAGTATAGTATGACAGATAGCAGGCCCTGAAATAAATTGAAGTATTTTACCCCAAATTATATTTCTTCGACATATTTTGAAACAGCCTTGCAAAGCTGTTTCTTGTGAGAAAAATCTGCCTTCTGTAGAGAATCCTTGTTCCTTTTCAGGCCTTTTTCCTAATTCAGGAGAGAATGAACTCTGAGAATAAACATTTACAATCTATTCTCTCTAAAGCCTGGTACCTGGACGCTTCTTCTGCATAATGGAAACCCTGGTCCTCACAACCCCTTATCTTAACCCAGACCTTCCCTTTTATTGATTCTAATTCTTTAGACAATAACTTAATGCTTTCAACCAATTGCCAATCAGAAAAATCTTTGACTCTACCTATGACTTGGAAGCCCCTGCTTCGAGTTGTCCTGTGTTTATGGATGGAACCAATATATATCTTACATGTATTGATTAAAGTCTTATGTCTCCTTGAAATGTATAAAACCAAGCTGTAACCCAGTCACTTTGGGCACATGTTCTCAGGATCTCCTGAGGGCTGTGCCATGGGCCATTGGTCACTTATATGTGGCTCAGAATAAATCTCTTCAACTATTTTATGGCGTTTCACTCTTTTCATCAACATCCAAAAGAAAATACATTGTTCTATCAAAAAGATACATGCATGCATATGTTAATCGCAGCACTATTCACAATAACAAAGACATGGAATCAACCTAGGGGCCCATCAACTAGACTGGATAAAGAAAATGAGGGGCCGGGCGCGGTGGCTCAAGCCTGTAATCCCAGCACTTTGGGAGGCCGAGACGGACGGATCCCAAGGTCAGGAGATTGAGACCATCCTGGCTAACACAGTGAAACCCCATCTCTACTAAAAAATGCAAAAAAACTAGCCGGGCGAGTTGGCGGGCGCCTGTAGACCCAGCTACTCGGGAGGCTGAGGCAGGAGAATGGCGTAAGCCTGGGAGGCGGAGCTTGCAGTGAGCTGAGACCGGTCCCTGTGCTCCAGCCTGGGCGACAGAGCGAGACTCCGTCTCAAA
>NW_016803040.1:715837-722508 GCF_001698545.2 Rhinopithecus bieti
AAAAAAAAAAAAAAAAAAAAAAAAAAAAAGAAAATGTGGTACATGTATACCGTCGAATACTATGCAGCCACAAACAGAATAAAATTATATTCTTTTGTTGCAGCTAGAGGCCATTATCCTAAGCAAATTAACACAGAAACAGAAAACCAAATACTACATGTTCTATAAGTGAGAGCTAAACATTAAGTACTCATGGGCATAAAGATGGCAGCAGTAGACACTAGGGACTATTAGAGGGGATAGAGAGGGAGGGGGCAAGGGGGAAGGCTTGAGAAACTATTGGATAATATGCTTACTACCTGGCTTCTGGGATCAATAGCACCCCAAAAGCCTTAGCATTATGCAACAAATCTGCACATGTATCCTCTGAATCTAAAATAATGTGTCTATATCTATATATAATATATCTAATATAGCATCTTAAACTTTTAAAACTTGGCAAAATATTTCAAAATTTTGTCTGTGCTCCTATCGAGCAAATATATGGGAAGTATCAGGGAAAGGGAAGGAATGGTAGGGATGGTCCTAATGCACACAGCATATTATACAGCTGCAATAATTAAATCAAGGGGCAAGTGCAAGCCTAGTCACATAGATGGAGCAGACAGCTCAGAAACAGATCACAGAATTTGTTTTAGGAAAAAGGAGGCATCACACATTAAAAGGGGAGAAACCTTACTCAATAAATGGTGCTGGGATAAATGGTAAATTATTGGGGGAAAAATATTTAGATCCTTACCTTATGCTCTGCACCAAAATAAGTTCTACATAAATAAATTTAATTCAACTTATGGAAAACCTTCCTTCCTCATTCACTGAGAAAACTGAAGGAATTTTCTAACACCCACCACCTTCTCTACTTACTAAACAGCATTTATGCCCCTATATTCTGCCTTCCTTTTTATTATTTTAGACAAACAGTTTTGCTCCTATCTAAGGCCTCAAGCACCTCTGCCCAGTAGAAACAGAACGTGAGTCACAAATGAAGCCTTAAATTTTCTAGTACCCAGCAGTGGCTCACACCTGTAATCTTAGCACTTTGGGAGGCCACGGTGGGCAGACTGCTTGAGCCAGGAGTTCAAGGCCAGCATGGGCAACATGGTGAAACTCCTTGTCGCTACAAAAAATATATATATATATATATTAGCCAAGCATAGAAGCGCCTGCCTGTACTCCCAACTACTACGGAGGCTGAGGTGGGAGGATCAGGTGGGAGGAAAGCTTGATCCCAGGAGGCAGAGGTTGCAGTGAGCAGAGATAGTGCCACTGTACCATAATCTGGGCGACAAAGTGAGACTCTGCCTCAAAAAAAAAAAAAAAAAAAAAAAATTGGCTGGGCACTGTGGCTCATGCCTGTAATCCCAGCACTTTAGGAGGCCAAGGAGGGCAGATCACCTGAGGTCAGGAGTTCAAGACCAGCCTGGCCAACATGATGAAACCCCATCTCTACTAAAAATACAAAACTTAGCTGGGCGTGGTGGTGCACACCTGTAATCCCAGCTACTTGGGGAGGCTGAGGCACAAGAATCAGTTGAATCTGGCAGGTGGAGGTTGCAGTGAGCTGAGGTTGCACCACTGCACTCCAGCCTGGGCGACAGAGTAGACTCTGTCTTAAAAATAAAGAAAGAAAAAAAGAAAAAATAATAATGATTATAGTACGCATATAAAAAAAGGTAAAAGGAAACAGTTGAAAATAATTTTAGTATCTTTTGTTTAACTCATCGTATCCAAAATATTATCATTTCAACCTGTAATTAACAAAAATTATTCATATTTTACACACTTTTTTTTCCCTCATACTAAGTTTTTGAAATCTGGTATGTGTTTTATACTTGCAGCACATCTCAATTTGGACTCACCACATTTCAAGGCTCAGAACCCATACGTGGTTCCTTGCTTCCATATTGGACAGCGCAGCCCCAGATCCCATGCCTTCTTTCCTACATGGGACATCACTTATTTCCTGAACTTTTTACAGGGATCAATTTTTACCTCTCTCTTGACTCAGCCCCTGTTATTTTTTCCATTGTAAAATCCTCGCCCTCTCTTGACTCCACTAATTCCTCTAGAAACTCTAGTTTGCTCCTTTTCAAAGCAAATGACATTGTTTTGCCACAGTCACTGTTTACAATTTCTTTCTTCATGGGGCAGGAGAATAGGGAATTAGGGTAACCAAGGGTTAAGGAATAATCAAAAGAACAGCAGGTGCAGCCAGTTCTAGGCAAGATTAAGCAGCATAGAGGCCACATTTTCACTCCTGTGATAACAAGACACAAGTTTCCACTTCAGCCTTTGATTGGTAATGGACTAATCCTTCATAGCATGTATCCAATTGAAGGCCTCTAAAGGGCACCTAGGGGTGTTACCAAATTCTTTTAGCTTAACAAAAACACTAAAGAACATTGTAATCGGGGCTCTTGAGCTGCCTGCTTGAGCCCACTCCCATTCTGTGAAGTGTACTTTCGCTTCAGTAAATCTGCACTTTTGTTGCTTCTTTTGTTGCTTCATTCTTTAGTTGCTTTATTTGTGCATTTTGTTCAGTTCTTTGTTCAATGCACCAAGAACCTGGACAACTCACAGTCAAGACTTCCCATCTGGTAACATTCACATTCTCCCTTAAATCCACCCCAAACAGGCTTTCCCTCCCAGCACCCCAGCACTCCAGCAAAATGCTATTTGTCAAATGCATCAAATTACCATCATATTCATTAATTCAGTGCTAAATTCTGATTTCTTATTTTGCTTGATGGTTTAGCTGACCACTCTGTCTAAAAGACTTTCTTCATTTGACTTCTAGGATATCAATTCTTGTGCTTTGTCCTCCTGCCTCATTGGTGACTCTTCTTACTGGTTCCTCCTTATCTTCCCAAACTTTTTTTTTTTTTTTTTTTTTTAAAGAAGAAGTCTCTATCTGTCACCCAGGCTAGAGTGCAATGGCAAGATCTCGGCTCACTGCAAGCTCTGTCTCCCGGGTTCATGCCATTCTCCTGCCTCAGCCTCCCGAGTAGCTGGGACTACAGGCACCCGCCACTATGCCTGGCTAATTTTTGTGTATTTTTAGTAGAGACGGGGTTTCACCATGTTAGTCAGGATGGCCTCGATCTCCTGACCTCGTGATTCACCCACCTCAGCCTCCCAAAGTGCTGGGATTATAGGCGTGAGTCACCGCGCCTGGCCCTTCCCAAACACTTAATACAGAGGGCTCCAGGGTTCAGTTCTTGGTTCTCTTCCCTTCCCTATTTCACTTCTTCCAAATTTTAAAAATTTGCTTGAGATTTAATTTCATGACTTTAATACTATTTATAAGGTTCCGATTCACAAATTTATATCTCTAATCCAGCCAGACCTTTTACCTCACCCTCATGTTTTCTATTGTTTACTTATGTCAGTTTCCTAGGGCCACCGTAACAAATTACCACAGACTTGGCTTAAAACAGAGATTTACTCTTTTACAGTGCAGAAGTCCAGAAATTCAAAAATCAGGCTGTCATCAGGGCTGGTTATTTACAGAGGCTCTGAGAGAGAAGCTATCCCATGTCTCCCCTCTAGTTTCTGGTGGTTGCTAGCAATCTTTGGCATTACTTGATGAGTAAACTTATTGACTTCAATTTCTGCCTTCATCCTTACATGGAGTTCTCCCTTGTGTGTCTCTGTGGATTCACATAGTCTTCTTATAAGGACACAAATGGGCTGAGCGCAGTGGCTCACACCTGTATTCCCAGCACTTTAGGAGACCAAGGCAGGTGGATCACCTGAGGTCAGGAGTTCGAGACCAGCCCGACCAACATGGTGAACTAAAAATACGAAAAATTCACTGGCGTGGTGGCAGATGCCTGTAATCCCAGGTACTTGGGAGGCTGAGGCAGGAGAATCACTTGAACCCAGGAGGCAGAGGTTACAGTGAGCCAAGATCGTGCCACTGTACTCCAGCCTGGGCGACAAGAGTGAAACTCCATCTCCAAAAAACAAAAAAAGGGACACAAATCATTCATTGGATTTAGGGACTAATCTGGTATGACTTCTTATTTTAACCTATTACATCTGCAAAGACCTAAGTGGACATGAATTTTGGGAGAACACTATTTAACTTAGTATACTACTCAGCACTGTCAGTTAATTGTCAAATAGGCATCTCAACTTAACAGGTCAAAAACTGACCTAATCTGATTCATCTCCTCTGTACTCATAGTCTTCTTCATTTCAGTATTTAGTTGATGACAACTTCATCCTTCCATCAGGAAATTTTGTTGTCTCTCCCTTCAACATATATGTGAAATCTGACTACTTCCCACTACCTCCGCAGTTGCACAGTTGTACCCACCATCATATCTCACATGGATGATTGTAATAGCCTCTTAAAAGGTCACTCTACCCTTGTTTCCTACATTTTCCTTCACTGCAGCCTCAAACTCCAGGGCTCAAGTGATCCTCCTGCCTCAGCCTCCTGAATAGCTAGGGCTACAGGTACTTGCCACTAGGCCTGGCCAATTTAAAAAATAGTTTTGTAGAGATGAGGACTCTACAAAATCCGTGGCCTCAAATTCCTGGCCTCAAGCGATCCTCCTGCCTTGGCCTCCCAAAGTGCTGGAATTATTGGTGTGAGCCACCTTGTCCACCTTGTCCAAAGCTATATTGTATCTTCAACAGAGTAGCCAGAGTGATCCTGTCAAAATCTGGGTGATATCATGAGCACTGCAGTGGCTCTCATTTTATTCAGAGTAAATGTCAGACTCCTTACAATGTAATACAAAAGACCTGTCTTATCTTTCTGACCACATCTCTGATTACTCTCCCCTTTGTTGACTCTGCTCCAGACATAGGGGATTCCATGCTTTTCCTTGAACATTTCAAAGATACTCTCTGTACTCAAAGGCTTTGTACATACGGTTCCCTTTTCCTAGAATGCTCTTCCTCAAAGTAATTATGTGGCTTACTCTCTCGTCTCCTTTAAATCTTCTTCAAATGCCATCTCCTCAAATTAGGTAAATGGGGTTGACTCTTGCCCTTTTTTTCTTTATATAATGAACCCCATATTGGAGTACCACTTTGTTCATAATTGTAACAAGCCACCACCTCTCCACTTCTGTCCTGGTACTGGTGATGTCCATAACCCTGCACTGGTATTTTTGGGGAGGGGTTGTTTCTTTTGAGATGGAGTCTCACTCTGTCACCCAGGTTGGGTACAGTGGCTCAATCTCAGCTCACTGCAACCTCTGCCCGCTGGGTTCAAGTGGTCCTCACACTTCAACCTCCCAAGTAGCTGGGACCATAGGCATGCACCTCCACAGCAGGCTAATCTTTATATGTTTTTGTAGAGACGGAGTTTTGCCATGTTGCCCAGGCTGGTCTTGAACTCCTGGACTCAAGCGATCCACACACTTCGGCCCCCCAAAGTACTGGGATTACAGGCATGAGCCACTGTGTCCAGCCCTCCTGTGCTAGATTTTGCACATAGCCCTTATTACCTTTTATTATATGATATAATATAGGTGTAAGTATTATGTTTTCTGTCTCTCTCCTCTAGAAATAAGTTCCACAAAGGCAGGATATTTTGTCTGTTTTGTTTTCTGATATGTACCTAGAACAGTGTCTGCACATAGTAGATGTTCTCTCTCTATATATACATATATACACACTCTATGTATACATAGTCTCTATATATTCACAATGTATATATAGTTTTAAAAGTATATATACACACATATTTTAAATATATAAATAGAGACTATATGTGTGTGTGTGTATATATATATAGAGAGAGTGTATCCATGCACACACACACACACACACACATACACACTTTTTTTCTTTTAAGAGACAGGATCTTGCTCTGTTGCCCAGTCTGGAGTGCGGTGGCATGATCATGGTTCACTGCAGGCTTAACCTCCTGGGCTAAAGCAGTCCTCCCACTTCAGCCTCCTGAATAGCTAGGACTACAGGCATGTGCCACAATGCTTAGCTAATTTTTAAATGTTTTGTAGAGATAGGGTCTTGCTACAATAGCCCAGGCTCGTCTTCAACTCCTGGCCACAAGTGATCCTCCTGCCTCTGCCCCCCAAAGTAGATGCTTAATATTCATTAAGTAAATGAATGACATTAATTCAATGAATGAAATGTGTATGGGGAACTACTTTCTAGGCATAGAAAAGATTTTTAAAAATCACAAAGAAGGGAATCGTAGTTTTTGTTGTTGTTGTTGTTGTTGTTGTTTCTTGAGCCGGAGTCTCGCTCTGTCACCCAGGTTGGAGTGCAGTGACGCAATCTCAGCTCACTCTAAGCTCTCCCACCTGGGTTCAGGCCATTCTCCTGCCTCAGCCTCCCAAGTAGCTGGGACTACAGGCCCGCCACCACGCCTGGATAATTTTTTGTATTTTTAGTAGAGATGGGGTTTCACCATGTTAGCCAGGATGGTCTCAATCTCCTGACTTCGTGATCCGCCTGTCTCAGCCTCCCAAAGTGCTGGGATTACAGGCGTGAGCCACCACGCCCGGCCGGGAATTGTAGATGTTTAAAAAGTGGAACCCAATTTATTGCATGCTTAAAAAATTGTGTGGGTATTTCTCAAAAAAAGTTGAAGAAAAAGTGAATTTTGAAAAAAGGTTTAATGTTAGTTTTATTAGGAAGAATAATTTAGCACCTTATTCCTCATAACATTTATATATATATATATA
>NW_016803040.1:725084-730454 GCF_001698545.2 Rhinopithecus bieti
AAAAAAAAAAAAAAAAAAAAAAAAAAAAATGCTTTTCTTAGTCATGACCTTAGGGAAAAAAATTCAGTATTTTCCACCAAATTTCCTGAGTCTTCAGATCACAGGTAGCAGATTGTGGTACTTCTCAACCTCTATAATTGCATGAGCCAATTTCTCATAATAAATATAAACTTACTATATTTTATTATATATTAAAATATTTATGACAATTTATATATATGAGAATTTATGTTATAATTTCATCTTGAGTAAGTTTTGGTAGTCTGTGATCTTCAAGGAATTGGTCCTTTTTATTTAAATGGCTGCATATATGTATACAGACTGTTTCAGGTATTTCCTGATGATCCTTTTAATGTCTGTGAGGCCTGTAATGATCTTCTTTGTTTCATTCTTGCCATTGATAATGTGTGTCTTCTCTCTTTCTCCTTCTCTTTTTGTCAATATTGGTAGTTATTTATTAATTTTATTGATCTTTCCAATAAAATTGGAAATTCCAATTGTCCAAAGAGACAGTTCTATGGTTTTATTCTGTTTTCTGTTTCAATTTTATTGATTTCTGCTTTCATCTTCATTATTTCCTTTCTTTCACTTGCTTTGGGTTTATCTTGCTCTTTTTGTGTTTAGTTTCTTAGGTGGAAGCTTACATGACTGATTTAAGACCTTTTTCTTTTTTCAGTAACAACCACTGTTAACATGATGGCTTGTTCCATTTACTCAGTGTGTGTACATGCATGCTTGCATGTAAATCTTTTATAAAATTGAGATCATAAAAATATTCTAGGTTTTTGCTTTTTAAACAATTTCTTTTTAAAATTATTTTTTTAAATGTTGGATTCAAGGGGTACATGTGCATGTTTGTTACATGTTTACATGATGCTGAGGTTTGGGGTACCGATAGTCCCGTCCCTCAGGTACTGAGTATAGGGCCTAACAGGTGGTTTTTTAGCCCATGCCTCCCTCCTTTCCCCTGCTAATAATCCCAGTGTCTGCTGTCCCAGTGTATTGAATGTTCAGCTCCTACTTATAACTGAGAACATGCAGTATTTGGTTTTCTGTTCCTACATTGTTAATTTGCTTAAGATAATGGCCTCCAGCTGCAACCACTGCAAAGGACATGGGGTTGTTCTTTTTAATGGCAAAGGACATGCTGCAAAGGACATGGTTTTGTTCTTTTTAATGCCCACATTCTTTTTGAATGTAAGCATTTAATGACATAATTTCACTCTAAGCACTGCTTGACCTGCATCCCACCATTGTTTCCTTTTAAATAGTCTTTATCTTTGAGTCTCATAAATTTTAATGTTATATTTGTTTCTTTGTTCCATTTAAGATCTTTTCTAATTTTCCTCAAGATTTTCTTTTGACTCATGGGCTACTTAAAAGTTTTTTTTATTTCCAAGTGTTTGAAGATTTTCCTGTTATCTATTTCTAGTTCTGTTCCATTGTGTTCACAGAACATACTTTTTGTTATTTCAATTCTTTTAAAGTTGTTAAGGTTTGTTTTATCACCTAGGATATGGTCCATCTTGGTTATTGTTCCATATGCAGTTGAAAAAAATGTAATATGGTAGAGTATATTGATTGAATTATGAATATTGAGCCAGCTTTGGATTCCTGGGATAAAATTCACTTGGTCATGAAGTATTATTCTTAGTATTGTGAATCCCCCAAATTTGAGACAGGTCTCAGTTAATTTAGAAAGTTTATTTTGCCAAGGTTGAGGATACACGCTCGTGAAACAGCCTGATGAAGTCCAGACGAAAACATGTGTCTAAGGTGGACATGGCACAGCTTGGTTTTACACGTTTTAGTGAGACAGGAAACATCAATCAATATATGTAAGAAATACACTGGTTCCCTCCAAAAAGTTGGGGACAACTCAAAGCAGGGAGGGGGCTTCCAAGTCATAGGCAGGTGAGAGACAAATTATTGCATTCTTTTGAGTTTCTGATAAGCTTTCTGAAGGAGGCAATTAGGACATGCATCTATCTTAGTGAGCAAAGGGATGACCTTGAATAGAATGCACAGCAGGTTTGCCCTGAGCAGTTTCCAGCTTGATTTTCCCTTTTAGCTTAGTGATTTTGGGGGCCCAAGATGTATTTCTTTCACGATAGCTATTGCTGAATTCAATTTTCTGATTTTATTAATATTTGTTGTTGGGTAGTTTCCATAAATGTCAAATGGATTCAGTTTGTTGGTAATGTTGTTTAGCTCTTCTATAATTTTGCTAATTTTCTCTATACTGTGAAAGAAGCATTTAAGTCTCTAAATATAATTGTGTATTTATATATTTGTCCTTTCAGTTCTTTCCGTTCTTGCTTCATGTATTTTGAAACTCTGTTAGGTGCATACACGTTTAAGATTATGTCTTCTTGGTGAATTGATCCTTTTATCATTATGCAATATTCTTATTTATTATTTGTAATATTTTGCTCTGAAGTTTGCTTTGTCTGATGCTAATATATCCACGCGAGCTTTCTTTTTTTCTCTTCCAGCTTTCTTTTGATTAATATTTTCATGGTATTTGTCAGGCCTCTAAGTCCAAGCTAAGCCATCCTATCCCCTGTGACCTGAACTATGCATCCAGATGGCCTGAAGTAACTGAAGAATCACAAAAGAAGTGAAAATGGCCTGTTCCTGCCTTAACTGATGACATTACCTTGTGAAATTCCTTCTCCTGGCTCATCCTGGCTCAAAAGCTCCCCCACTAAGCACCTTGTGACCCCCACCCCTGCCAGCCAGACAACCACCCTTTGACTGTAATTTTCCTTTACCTACCCAAATCTTATAAAACCGCGCCATCCCTATCTCCCTTCACTGACTCTCTTCAGACTCAGCCCGCCTGCACCCAGGTGAAATTAATAGCTTTGTTGCGTCTCTTCACACGGACGCGAGTGAAACTATATCTTTTCCCATCCTTTTACTTTTAGCCTACCTATGGCATTATATTTGAAGTGAGTTTTTTGTAGACAGCATACAGTTTATGGTTATTCATATATTCTGGCAATCTCTGTCTTTTAATTGGTACGTTTAGACAGAGGTCAGCAAGCTACAGCTATAAGCCAAATCCAGTCCATTACCTCTTTTTGTAAATAAGGTTTTCTTGCAACACAGCTGCACTCATTCACTTATGCATTATAGCCAATGGCTGCTTTTGTGCTATAGTGGCAGAGTTGAATGGTTGTTAAAGCCTGTATACTCACAAAGCCTAAAATATTTACTCTTTAACCTTTTACAGAAAAAATTTGCCAAGCCTTTGTGTAGACCATTTACATTTAATGTAACTATTGATACATTTTGGTTTAGAGCTAGCATTTAATTTATTTACTGTTCATTCTCTCTATTTTTGTCTTTCTTCTGCCTTCTCTTGGGTTGTTTGAACATTTTATAATATTACATTTTAATTTATCTACTGCTTTTTTTCTACATTTCTTTGTAGAAAAGAATGTAGCTTTCAAAGCAGTTGTCCTAGGGCTTACATATAAATAATTAACTTTCAACAGTCTTTTTATTGTTTTAAAATTATTTATTTATTATTTTTTGAGACAGGGTCTCACTCTGTCACCCAGGCTGGAGTGCAGTGGCGTGATCTCAACTCACTGCAACCTCTGCCTCCCAGTTTGAAGTGATTCTCCTGCCTCAGCCTCCTGAGTAGCTGGGATTACAGGCACCTGCCACTATACCCAGCTAATTTTTTGTATTTTTAGTAGAGGCGGGGTTTCACCATGTTGGCCAAGCTGGTTTCAAACTGCTGGCCTCATGATTCACCTGCCTTAGCCTCCCAAAGTGCTGGGATTACAGTGTGAGCCATCATGCCTGACCTTATTTATTTTGAGACAGAGTCTCACTTCGTCACCCAGGCTGGAGTGCAAGTGGCGTGATCTTGGCTCACTGCAACCTCTGCCTCTCAGGTTCAAGAAATTCTCCTGCCTCAGCCTCCCAAGTAACTGAGATTACAGGCAAGCACCACCACACCCAGCTAATTGTTGTATTTTAGTAGAGACAGGGTTTTACCATGTTGGCCAAGCTGGTCTCAAACTCCTGACCTCAAGTGATCCACCTGCCTTGGCCTCCCAAAGTGCTGGGATTACAGGCATGAGCCACTGCACCCAGCCTCAACAGTCTTTTTAAAATTATATTTTATCACTTCATGTAGAATGTAGAAATTTTGTCACCTTATTTTTTTATGTTCCTTCTTCATGTTGCAGCTGTTTTATGAAAAATATCCATATATGCTTAAGACCAATTAGATAATTTTTTAATCTTTGTTTTCAACTATCAAACATATTTTAAAGAACTCAAGTCTATTATATTTACCCAGATATTTACCATTTATGTTACTCTTGTTTTTAGTCCTGATGTTCTAAACTTCTTTCAGGTATCATTTCCTTCCTGATTTCAGAGTAGGTCTGCCAGCCATAAATTCTTAGTTTCTTTCATCTGAGAATGTCTTTATTTCATCTTCATTTGCAGAGACTACTTTCTCTGTGTATAGAATTCTAGGTTCTTTATTTTTTCTTCAACATTTAAAAAATGTTCTACTACTTCCTTTTGGCTTCAATGGTTTCAGATAAAAAATGTGTTATTCAAATTATTGTTCGTCTATAAATCATGTATCATTTTTCTATGTCCACTTTCAAGCCTTTTTTTAATTATTGTCTTTAATTTTTAGCAGTTTGATATGCTCTGAGCACAGATTTCTTTGGATTTATCTTGTTTCAGATTCACTGAGCTTCCTGCATCTGTAGGTTTACATCTTTTGCCAAATTTGGGGAGTTTTCAGCCATTAATTCTTCAAATTTTTTTGCACTACACTCTTTCTCCTCTTTTTCTGAAACTCCAGTGATACAAATGTATGCCTTTTAGTATTGGCTCTGAGGACAAGAAGTCCCTAGACTCTGTTCTTTTGTTTGTTTCCATCTTTTTTCTCTGTTGTTCATACAGAATAATTTCTATCGATCCAATTTCAAGTTTATTTGACTCTTTCCTCTTTCATCTCTGTTCTGTTAAAGTCCATTCACTGCAACTTTTTCCCCAGCTATTGTCTTTTTTCAGTCTCATAATTTCCATTTGGTTTTTAAAAATATCTTCTAATCCTTTGGTGAGATTTTCTACTGTTCCATTCATTTCAAGAGTATTTTCCTTTACTTCTTAGAACATTTTAAAATATCTGCTTTAAAGTTTTTGTTAGAAAATTTCAACATCTGTGTTATCTTGGCTTTGATGTCTGTTGACTGTTTTCTCCCATGTGGGTCGAGATTTTCCTAGTTCTTCGTATGCTACCAAGTAATTTTGGATTTTATGCTGGAAATTTTGAGTGTTGACTATGGGACTATGAGTCTTTTTAAAATCTTTTTTTTTTTTTTTTTT
>NW_016803040.1:732462-737002 GCF_001698545.2 Rhinopithecus bieti
GAAAATATATTGATTTTACTAAATAAAAATGGAATTGGTATGGATTTGTGGTAAAAGCATGAATTCCACCTAGCTTGGATTTCATCTCTACCATTTACAATTTGTATGATTTTAGGCAAACTACTAATTCTCTCTTTTTTTTTTTTTTTTTTTTTTGAGATGGAGTTTCACTCTTGTTGCCCAGGCTAGAGTGCAACGGCGTGAACTCAGCTCACCACAACCTCTATCTCCTGGGTTCAAGTGTGTCTCCTACCTCAGCCTCCCAAGTAGCTGGGATTACAGGTATTTGCCACCACGCCCGGCTAATTTTGTATTTTTAGTAGAGACAGGATTTTTCCATGTTGGTCCAGCTGGTCTCGAACTTCCGAACTCAGGTCATCCGCCCTCCTCGGCCTCCCAAAGTGCTGGGATTACAAGCGTGAGCCACCGTGTCCGGCCAGGAGTTTTAGTATTACTCAAACCAGTCTCCCAGAGCTTTCGAAGTTCAGGGTTTTTAAACGTAATTTGGTGGGTAGGGGCTTGGGAAGTGCAGAATGCTGATTGGTCAGATTGAAGATGGAGTCATAGGAGTCGAAGTGAGTTTTTCTTTCTGTCTTCTGTTCCTGGGTGGGATGGCAGAACTATTTGAGCCAGATTACCAGTCTGGGTGGTGTCAGCTGATCCAGCAAATGCAAGGTCTGCAAAATATCTCAAGCACTGAGCTTAGGTTCTACAATAGTGATACTATTCCTAGGAGAAATTTGGGGAGGTTCAGACTTGGAGTCAGAGGCTTCATGACCTCTAAACCATAATTTCTAATTTTGTAGCTAATTTGTTAGTCCTGCAAAGGCAGACTGGTTCCCAGGCAAGAAGGGTGTCTTTTGGGGGAAGGGCTCTTATCAATTTTGTCTCAGAGTCAAACCATGAAGTGAATTCCTTCCCAACTTTTTATTCCCACATTTGTTCCTTCCATCCCCATCCTCCCAACTTGATTTATATCAGGGAGTATTTTTTCAGGCACAGGACACATCCTCCTGCCCTATGAAAGAGAAAAAGAATGGAAAGACAGCTCATGTTTTTTCAGGGGTTAGTAGATGTTTTTCCAAAGACCTTTATCAGTAGTTTCAACACATAATGTCATGGTAACCTGGTTTGGTATGTGGCGGAAGCTCAGCTGCATCCATGTATTGTGACTGCTCAGAGTACTCTGCCTCTACTTCTGCTCTCTGAAGTGATTCTTCCTTTGTGTGTGTGCTGGTGTCATGCAAAGCTGTGGTATCTGACACTGTCATTTTACAGATGTACTGTATTTTCCAGCTGCTAATCTTAGATGTGGAAATAATGATCTTGAGCTTCATTTCCCCCCTCTATTAGAGTTAAACTCTGTAATTTTGCTCATTAGATTTGCAAATGAAGGTTATCTTATACTATTTAGCTTGGTTAACCCTTAACTGTGGGTGGTGATGCACCTCCTGTCACGCTGATGAGAAGCAGCCCCTGCCTGCCAAACTTCACCAAGGCCTCCTGCTGAAGGAGAGGTTGTGTGCGACAGGAACTGCAAATCAATAGGAAGAGGGTTGCAGGATCCAGGGCACTCCTCTCGAATGTCTCAGTTTTTCCTGATTCTTGAGCACTTAAACATCAACCTCTCATAATAATGAAGGAATTCAGAATATGCCACCCCAAAATATGCTGGTTTGGCATATTGATTACTTTGAGCTAAAGGAAATTGAGAAACAGCAGATGCAGAAAAGGATCTCTGCCCTCCTTTCCACCTAAAAGCAGGTGATCAAATTTGTCGGAGACTTAGAATCAACACAGAAATGGACATGCACAAACAAACTTACTAAAATAATCCATATCTTGCATTAGTTGTCCTTGCTCCCATACATTTCCTAGTCCCTGTCCCACGATTTACTGCCCTGTGTTCAAGCCCCTTGTCTTGTCATATCCCCACAATTTGTCATTCTTTGTGTAAAAAGGTATATAAGCTTTTGGGCCTAACGGCTTCTTTGGGCTGTTGTTTTCTTTTTAAAGACTTCTGTGTAAATGTGAAAATATGAAGCCTGTATGTTTTTCTCCTGTTAATCTGTCTTATGTGAGTTTCGTTCTTAGGCCAGCCACAGGTCTAAGAGGGTAGAAGACTGTTTTTCCTCACCTACAATAGCAACAATAATAAGAGTACGCCTTAACGAGAGTTCGAGTTCCATCGGCTCCCATCCGGGCCATCCTGCCGCCTTAGCGGCTGCTGCTCCCCAGGATACTAGCGGGGGGCTCTCTCCCACTCTCCACACACCCATTTCTGAGTAGCGACAGGGACTGGAGGCTAATTGTATGGGGTAGGGGGCTGCTGGTAGGTGAAGATTGTCCGAGGGAGAGGGGGAGGATGAAGCCAGTGCATGGCAGAGACCTGCCAGATGTTGATGCCTAAGAAAAACCGGATTGCCATTTATGAACTCCTTTTTAAGAGGGGAGTCATGGTGGCCAAGAAGGATGTCCACATGCCTAAGCACCCAGAGCTGGCAGACAAGAATGTGCCCAATCTTCTGTCATGAAGGCCATGCAGTTTCTCAAGTCCCGAAGCTATGTGAAGGAACAATTTGCCTGGAGACATTTCTACTGGTACCTTACCAATGAGGGTATCCAGTATCTCCGTGATTACCTTCATCTGCCCCTGGAGATTGTGCCTGCCACCCTACGCTGTAGCCGTCCAGAGACTGGCAGGCCTCACTCTAAAGGTCTGGAGGGTGAGCAACCTGCCAGACTCACAAGAGGGGAACCTGACAGAGATACCTACAAACGGAGTGCTGTGCCACCTGGTGCCGACAAGAAGGCCGAGGCTGGGGCTGGGTCAGCAACCAAATTCCAGTTTAGAGGCAGATTTGGTCGTGGACGTGGTCAGCCACCTCAGTAAAATTGGAGAGGATTCTTTTGCATTGAATAAACTTACAGGCAAAAAAAAGGAGTACGCCTTAACAGGATGCTTCACAGATTACAAAGCACTCCCATAAACATTATCTCATTTAATAAGCATGATAGCCCCGTGAGATAAGTTATATTATCCTCATTTTCCACGTTGGAGAATGAAGTCTATTAAGTAGGAAATACTTGGCTTAAACAAGGTTTTCCAACTAGACACCCAATGTAACTTCACCAGGCCAGAGCCTGCATCACCCAATGTGAAGGAATGTGATGGGAACAGGTGCCACATGGCTCAGACATTCATGTCTTCCCACTCCGTCTACAGGCACATGCCACTATACCCGGCTAACATTATCTTGCTCTCTTTTTGTAAAGACAAAGTCTTGCTTCATTGCCCAAGCTGGTCTCAAACTCCTGGCCTCAAGTGGTTCTCCTGCCATGGCCTCCCAACATGCTGGAATTACAGGCATGAGCCACCATGCCTGACCTAACTTGTTACTTCTCTAACCTCCTCCTATGTCCTTCTCAGTCCCACTCCAGTCACAGGGATTCTTGCTGTTCCTCAAACACACCACCCACATTCTGGAGGCAGAACCTTTGTGCTTGCTGGAATCATTCTCTCCAGGTAGATTCACGGTTCCTTCCCTCTGTCCCTTCAGGTCTCTGTTCAAACATTACCTCATCAGAGACACCGTGTCCGGGCACCCTGCAAGCATAGCACCCCTCATTACTCTGTCTCTTTCACCACAGTGCACCAAGGATTCATGGAATGTGCCCCAGGTACAGACCAACAATAATAAAACATTCAGACTAATATTCAGGCTGCATTTTATTATCACTATGCAGCAGGAATTCTGAACAACATCAGTGATGGAATACTCTTCCCCAAGGAAAAAAACAAAAACAAATTTTCTATTGGTCTAAGTTCTAAACAGTTGCCACAGTCATGTTTGAGCTTTAAACATGCATATGAACATTTTTAATTGCACATTTTATTGCTTAACCCTTAAGAAAAATGATGGCATTCTACTTGGAAGTTAATTCAGGGAACTTTAAGCTCTACAGCTGGCCCTGACATAAGCGGACATGACTATACCTATTTGTTTCAAAAGTAAATTTGTTATAGTTGAAAGTCATTCAAGTTTTGGGTACAGTTGGCAGGCTCAAGCCCCATGGTGTGACATATCCCTATGTAAGGATCAACTGTGGGCAAATATAAATTGACAAATCTTGCTGTGCTCTGAATTTAACGTGAACACGCAAGAAGGAACAAGCCAATGACAAATTTGAAGAAGGCTTAAAAACAGAAACTACACAGCCATCTGTTCTTTGGCAAACCTGAGAAAAACAAGAAATGGGGAAAGGATTCCCTATTTAATAAACGGTGCTGGGAAAATTGGCTAGCAATAAGTAGAAAGCTGAAACTGGATCCTTTCCTTACTCCTTATATGAAAATTAATTCAAGATAGATTAGAGACTTAAATGTTAGACCTAAAACCATAAAACCCTAGAAGAAAACCTAGGTAATACCATTCAGGACATAGGCATGGGCAAGGACTTCATGTCTAAAACACCAAAAGCAATGGCAACAAAAGCCAAAATTGACAAATGGGATCTAATTAAACTAAAGAGCTTCTNA
>NW_016803040.1:739785-742897 GCF_001698545.2 Rhinopithecus bieti
TTTTGTGATTCTTCAGTTACTTCAGGCCATCTGGATGTATACGTGCAGATCACAGGGGATATGATGGCTTAGCTTGGGCTCAGAGGCCTGACATTCCTGTCTTCGTATATTAATAAGAAAAGTGAAACAAAATAGTGTTGAAGTGTTAGGGTGGTGAAAATTTTTGGGGGGTGGCATGGAGAGAGAATGGGTGATGTTTCTCAGGGATGCTTCGAGCGGGATTAGGGGCAGTGTGGGAACCTAGAGTGGGAGAGATTAAGCTGAAGGAAGATTTTGTGGTAAGGGGTGATATCGTGGGGTTGTTAGAAGAAACATTTGTTGTGTAGAATTATTGGTGATGGCCTGGATGTGGTTTTGTATGAATTGAAAACTAAACGGAATAAGAGAAGGAGAAAACAGGTACTGAAGGACTAAGAATTGGGAGGACCTAGGACATATAATTAGAGAGTGCCCAAGGAGGTTCAGCATAGCCCTGCCAGCAAAGATTATTTATTTACTTTAAGAGGGAGTTTAGAGTGGCAGTTTGGGATAGCACCAGGAGATATCAGCTGTGATGGCTTGGAGAAACAGTGTAAACTGGCAGTGTAAACAAGAGCAGGGCATTTAAGAGTAGTTGAGAATGGTGGATAGGAGTATGACTAGACAGAAGATAGTAGGGATGATAAGTTTTTTAGAGTACAGTCCAAGTTGGTCTGGGGTCTGGAATGAGACTGGGGCCTAATAAAAGAAGCATCTATACAGGAGCTCAAATGGGCTGTATCCTGTAGCATTCCAAGGACAGGCCCAAATTCTGAGAAGGGCAAGTGGTAAAAGTATTGTCCAGTCCTCTTTAACTTGGTGGCTGACCTTGGTGAGGTGTGTTTTTTTTTGTTGTTTTTTTTTTGTTTTGTTTTGTTTTTTTTTTGAGACCGAGTCTTGCTCTGTCACCCAGGCTGGAGTGCTGTGGCCGGATCTCAGCTCACTGCAAGCTCCGCCTCCCGGGTTCACGCCATTCTCCTGTCTCAGCCTCCCGAGTAGCTGGGACTACAGGCGCCCGCCTCGTCGCCCGGCTAGTTTTTTGTATTTTTTAGTAGAGACGGGGTTTCACCGTATTAGCCAGGATGGTCTCGATCTCCTGACCTCATGATCCGCCCGTCTCGGCCTCCCAAAGTGCTGGGATTACAGGCTTGAGCCACCGCGCCCGGCCGAGGTGTGTTTTTAAAAGACCATTAGTCAGTTCTACCTTTCCTGAAGATTGAGGACCGTAAGGAATATGAGGGTTCCACTGAATACCAAGAGCCTGGGTGATTTGACCAATAAAGGCCAGTCCGTTATCGGACTGTATAGAGGTGGGAAGGCCAAACTGAGGAATTATGTCTGACAGAAGGGAAGAAATGACCTCGGTGACCTTCTCAGACCCTGTGGGAAAGGCCTCTACCCATCCAGTTAAAAGTGTCTACCCAGACCAAGAGGTATTTTAGTTTCCTGACTCGAGGCATGTGAGTAAAGTCAATTTGCCAGTCCTGGGCGGGGGCAAATCCCTAAGCTTGATGTATAGGGAATGGGATGAAGGCCTGAACAATCCCTGAGTAGTAGTAGAATAGCAGATGGAACACTGAGAAGTGATTTCCTAAAGATAGATTTCCACGATGGAAAGGAAATGAGAGGTTCTAAGAGGCTGGCTAGCGGCTTGTAACCTAGCCGCTCGAAGAGATTATGAAATGATGACAGAATAGAATGCGCCTGTGAGGCTGGAAGGAGATATCTTCCTTGGTCCAAGAACCATTTGCTTTGTGTGGGAAGAGATTGATAGGTGGAAGTTTCAGTGCAGGAGTAGGTGGGAATGGCCAGATGAGAAGGGGAAAACTGCCGTGAAGGATAGAAGTTGGAACGCTAGCTGCTTTTTTAGCTACCTTATCAGCATAAGCATTGTTCTGAGCGATGTGATCTGATGCCTTTTGATGGCTGCATTTTAGCTGCCTTATCAGCATAAGCGTTGTCCTGAGCCACGGGATCTGATGCATTTTGATGGCCCTTGCAGTGAATAACTCCAGCTTCCTTTGGAAGTAAAGTAGTTATGAGAAGATTTTTTTTTTTAAGAGGCATTAATGATGGAGGACCCTTGCATAGTGAGGAAATCTCTTTCTGCCCATATAACAGCATGGTGGTGCAGGATATGGAAGGCATATTTAGAGTCAGTATAAATATTGATGCATAGTCTTTTGCAAGAGTGAGGGCCCGAGTTAAGGAAATGAGTTCAGCTTGCTGAGAGGTAGTGGAGGGGGGCAGAAAGTACATGCATCAGGTGTGAGGAAGAAAATAGATTTTGGAAGTTATGAGAACTGTAGAGAGTGAGTTGAGCATAGTTTGTAATTTTGAGAGCCTCTAAAAGTATTAAGGCAGCGGCAGTCGCCACATGCAGACATGAGGGCTAGGCTAAAAGAGTAAGGTCAAGTTGTTTGAATAAAAGGCTACAGGGTGCGATCCCAGCTCTTGTGTAAGAACTCTGGCTTGACTGAAGTAATGGGGCTATCTGTGAAGCCTTGTGGCAGTACAGCTCAGGTAATTTGCTGAACCTGATGGGTGTCAGGTTCAGTCCAAGTGAAAATGAAGAGAGTCTGGGATAAAGGGTGCAAAGGAGTAGTAAAGAAAGCATGTTTGAGATCCAGAACAGAATAATGGGTTGTGGAGAAAGGTATTGAGGATAGGAGAGTATATGGGTTTGGCACCACAAGGTGGATAGGCAAAATGATCCTGAACTAACCCGTAAGACTTGTCTGGTTTTGGACAGGTAAAATGGAGGAATTGTAGGGAAACTTTATAGGCTTTAAAAGGCCATGCTGTAACAGGCGAGTGATAACAGGCTTTAATCCTTTTAAAGCATGCTGTGGGATGGGATATTGGCATTGATTGGGGTAAGGGTGATTGGGTTTTAATGAGATGGTAAGGGGTGCATGATCAGTCACCAAGGAGGGAGTAGAGGTGTCCTATACTTATGGTTTAAGGTGGGGAGATACAAGGAGAGGATGTGAAGGAGGCTTTGAACTGGGGAAAAGGTGGCAATGAAGTGTGGTTGTAGCCTAGGAATAGTCAAGGAAGCAGATAATTTAGTTACAGTGCCTCAACCTATTAA
>NW_016803041.1:0-971 GCF_001698545.2 Rhinopithecus bieti
TGTCGTCCAATAAAAAACAGAAAGAAGCACTCGAATAAACTGCTCTCTGACATATCCATTCATTTCACTGGGTTAAAGGTTACTCTACATTTCCCAGTTTGAAAGTCGGTCTTTGAGGGTTCTACAAAGGGATTGTCAGTGGTAACCGGAGGACTGAGTGAGGCAAGGAAATATCTTCCATCAAAATTGTAGAGAAGCTTTCTGGGCAACTGTTTTGTGATGTTTGCATTCATGTCAGAGAGTTAAATCATTCTTTGGATTGAGCAGTTTGAAATCACTGCTTCTGTAATATCTGAGAAAGAACATTTGGAAACCTTCTTTAGAATACCCTGAAAAAGAAATAATCTCAAAGAGAATCCAGAAGGAAGCTTTCTGTGAAACTACTCTGTGTCATGTAAATTCCGCTCACACGGATAAGCTTCTCTTTTCATTGATCAGCATCATAACACTGTTTTTGTTTAGTCTGTGAAGGGATATTCAGGAGTGTTTCGAGGCTTATGGTGAGAAAGGAAACATCTTTAGAGAGAAACTGGGGAGCAGCTTTCTGTGGAGCTGCCTTGTGGCATGTGCATTCCACTCAAAGAAAGAAACCCTTCTTATCACAGAGGATTCTGGAATTCCTTTTGGAGAAAACGCTACCAAGAGACATTCGGGAGTATAGGGACGGATATGGTGAAAAAGGAAACATCCTCAGACCAATACTGGAAAGAAGATTTCTCTGAAACTGCTTTGTGTTAGATATACTTATTCATCTTGCATTTTTAAAACTTATATTACGCAGTTTGGAAGCTCAGTCATGAGCGGATTCACGAAGGGACATTTGGGAGCACATTCAGGCCTGTGGTGAGGAAGGAGATATCTTCAGATAAAAACTGGATAGAAGCTTTCTGAGAAACTCCTTTGGTCTATGCATTCCTCTCAGGGAGTTATACCACTTTTCTCACAAGGCAGTGTTAGAACACTGTCCCTGT
>NW_016803042.1:0-13486 GCF_001698545.2 Rhinopithecus bieti
TCTGGACATCGGACCTTTGTTGGATGCATTTGTTTTTCGCTTGTTGATTCGTTTAAGTTCTTCGTGGATTCTGGATGTTAGACCTGTGTTGGATGCATAGTTTGCACATATTTTCTCCTTTATAAGTTGTCTGTTTACACTCTCAATAGTTTCTTTTGCTGTGCAGAAGCTCTTAGCTTAATTGGATCCCATTTATCAATTTTTCTTTTAGTTGCAATTGCTTTCAGCATCTTTGTCCTGAAATCTTTGTCAGGTCCTTTGTCCCTAATAGTGTTTCCTAGGCTAACTTCCAGGGTTTTTATACTTCTAGGTTTTACATTTAAGTCTTTTATCCATCTTGAGTTGATTTTTGTATATGATGCAAGGAAGAGGTCCAGTTTCAATCTTCTGCATATGGCTAGCCAGTTGTTCCAGTAGCATTTATTGAATACTGATTCCTTTCTCTATTCCTTGTTTTTGTCAATTTTGTTGAAGATCAGATGGTTGTAGGTGTGCGGCATTATTTCTGGGCTCTCTATTCTGTTCCATTGGTCTATGGGTCTATTTTTGTACAAGTACCATGCTGTTTTTGTTACTGTACCCCTTTAGTATAGTTTGAAGTCAATTAATCTAATGCCTCCAGCTTTCTTCTTTTTGCTTAGGATTGCCTTGGCTATTCAGGTTACTTTTTGTTTCCATATGAATTTTTTAAGAAAGCTTCCACTCTTTAACCAGGATGGAATGCAGTGGCAGCAATCATGGCTCACTGCAGCTCAACTTTCTGGGCTGAAGCGATTCCCCTATCTCAGTAAGCTGGGACCAGAGATGTCCACCACCACACCAGGCTAATTTTTGTTTTCTGTAGAGACAGGGTTTCACTATGTTTCCCAGGCGGGGCTCAAACAATTTGCCCATCTTAGTCTCCCGAAGTGCTGGGATTACAGATGTGAGCCACAGTGCCTGGCAGTTCCATATACATTTTAAAATAGATTTTTTCTAATTCTATGAAGATTATCATTGGTTATTTGATAGGAATAGCATTGAATCTGCTTTGGATAGTATGATCGTATTAACAATATTTACTCTTGCTGTTCATGAGCATGGAATGTTTTTCCATTTGTTTGCATCATCTCTGATTTCTTTGAGCAGTGTTTTGTAGCTCTCATTGTAAAGAAACTTCACCTTCCTGCTTAGCTATATTCCTAACATATTTTGTTCTTTTTTTATTCCTAAGGTGTTTTCTTCTTTCTGCTGCTATTGTGAGTGGAATTACATTCTTGATTTGACTCTCAGCTTGTATGATCTTGGTGTGTAGGAATGCTACTGATTTTGGCATATTCATTTTTTATCCTGAGACTTTGCTGAAGGTGTTTATCAGATCAAGGAGCTTTGGAGCAGAGATTATGGGGTTTTCCAGGTATAATAGCATATCATCTGCCAACAGGGATCGTTTAACTTCCTCTCTTCCATTTGTATGCTTTTTATTTCTTTCTCTTTCTTGATTGCTCTGGTTAGGATTTCCAGTACTATGTTGAATAGGAGTGGTGAGAGAGGCATCTTTGTTTTGTTCTGGTTTTCAAGAGGAATGCTTCTAGTTTTTGCCTACTCAGTATGATACTGGCTGTGGGTTTTTCATAGATGACTATTAACAATGCCTAGCATGTTAAGAGTTTTTAACATGAAGGGATGTTGAATTTTATTAAAATCCTTTTCTGCATCTATTTATATGATGATGTGGATTTTGTTTCCAGTTCTGTTTGTGTGGTAAATCACATTTATTGATTTGCATATGTTGAACCAACCTTGCTTCCCAGAGATAAAGCCTACTTGATCCTGTTGGATTTGCTTTTTGCTCTGCTAGATTCAGTTTGCTAGAATTTTGTTGAAGATTTTTGCATCAATGTTCATCAAGGATATTGGCCTGAAGATTTCTTATTTTTATTGTGTCTCTTCTGGGTTTTGGTATCAGGGTAATATTGGGCCTCATAGAATGATTTCAGAGCAGTCCCTCCTCTTCAATTTTTCTGGAACAAGCTTCAGCAGAAATGGCACTAGCTCTTCTTTACACATCTGGTAGAATTTGGCTGTGAATCCCTCTGGTCCTGGGCTTTTTCTGGTTGGTAGGCTTTTTATTACTGATTCAATTTCAGAACTCCTTATTGGTCTGTTCAGAGATTCAGTTTCCTCCTAACTCAATCTTGGGAGGTTGTATGTGTCCAGGAATTTATCCATTTCTTCTACATTTTCTACTTTGTGTGCATAGAGGTGTTTATAGTAGTCTCTGAGGGGTTTTATATTTCTGTGGGGTCAGTGGTAATGTCCCCTTTATCGTTTCTGATTGTGTTTATTTGGATCTTCTCTCTTTTTTTCTATATTAGTCTAGCTAGTGATCTATTTGTCTTATCAATTCTTTCAAAAAAAAAAACAACTATTGATTTCACTGACCTTTTGTATGGTGTTTCACATCTCAATTTCCTTCAGTTTAGCTCTGATTTTGGTTATTTCTTGTCTTCTGCTACCCTTGGGTTGGTATGTTCTTGTTTCTCTAGTTCCTCCAATTGTGATGTTAGGTTGTTAATTTGAGATCTTTCTAACTTTTTGATGTGGGTGTTTAGTGCTATAAACTTTCCTCTTAATACTGCATTAGCTGTGTCCCAGAGATTCTGGTATGTTGTATCTTTGTTCTCATTAGTTTCAAAGAATTTATTAATTTTTGCCTGAATTTCATTATTTATCCAGAAGTCATTCAGGAGCAGGTTGCTTAATTTCCATGTAATTGTATGGATTTGAGTAATGTTTTAGCATTGATTTATATTCTTATTGCACTGTGGTCGGAGAGTGTGGTTGGTATGATACTGCTTTTAAAAGTTTGCTGAGGATTGCTTTATGCCCAATTGTGTAGCTGATTTTAGAGTATATGTCATGTGCAGAGGAGAAGAATGCATATTCTGTTTTGGGGGGGTAGAGAGTTCTACAGATGTGAGATAGTATCTTTACATACATTCCTAAGCTATTTTTCAGAAATCCAGACCCCCAATCAGATGGAAAACACTGACTGCTCTCACATGGAACTCAGAGAAGGAGGGACTGAAGACTGAACTCTGGTCACCTTTCTTTGTTCTAAATGTCTTCCTAAGGAGTCTGGAAAGAGTCACACCCATAAGCCAAATGTAACATTCCTTTCTACTAACCCCAAGTTTTTAGACAAAGTCTCGCTTTCTTAACCAATTGCAAATCAAATAAATTTTGAGTCTGCCTATCACTTGTAAGCCCCAATTCAAGACATCCCACCATTTTGGGCCAAACCAATGTATAATCTCCATGCTGACTTACAATTTTCTCTGTAACTTCTGCTTTCCTAAAATGCATCCTATTTTTTTTTTTTAATCCTTACTTGTAAGCCTTTGGTGAGGTACAGCCTTAAGTGTTAGTGCTCTGTAAATAAATGCCTACCTTTCTCTCACTGCCAACTTCAATGTGGATCTTTCATTTTATTGTGTTGGGTGAGCAGACCAGGTTCAGTTCAGTAACACTTTGTGCAATGAAATTTTATAATCTGATTTACATTTTATAAAGTATAATTCTAGCTGCAGTGTTGAGAATAGGTATATAATCAAATAATATGCTTCCACTCCTATTTCTTGATCTATTAACCCCATATGATATTTATTGACTCTACAAAATGGAAGAAAAGGAAAAATGCCTCTTCTTGACTACCTCCCAATGTTTGTTAGTTATAATTTTATTTTTATTTACTGGTTATCTTTGTAAGTTTAAACAATATTCTTACTGACTACCTCCCAATGTTTGTTAGTTATAATTTATTTTTATTTACTGGTTATCTTTATAAGTTTAAACAATATTCTTAATATGTTTAATCCTATATTGCTTCATCCTTCCACTTTAAACTATAGCTTACTCTTTTCAAAACTTATTTTAGAAAAAAGAATACATGTTTTCATAAAGGTTTTAAGCAATCCTGAAAGTACAAAGAATGTAAACAAAATCAACATGTAGAAATAATTATCTTTAAATTTGCTAAGAATTATTTTAGGCATATCCTTACATGACCACATACCAATAGAAAATGAAGACAGACTTTTAGACACATTGGATTTTTTAATAAAAATGTACTATTTCACTGAAGGGAATGAAAGGGAATAAAGTCAAACCTAAGGAATTTCTAAACTTTACGTAAATGTTTTTTTCCCGTAACAAAATGTATTAGTCCGTTCTCACACTGCTATAAAAATACTGCCCAAGACTGGGTAATTTATAAAGGAAAGAGATTTAATTGACTCACAGTCCCACATGGCTAGGGAGGCCTCAGGAAACTTACAAACATGGCAGAAGATGAAGGGAAAGCAAGTACCATCTTCACATGGCAGCAGGAGGGAGAAGTGGAAGCAGAGGAGATACCAGACACATATAACACCATCAGATCTCACTATCATGCGAACAGCATGGGAACTGTTCTCGTGGGACATGGGAACTGTCCCCATGATCTAATCACCTCCCACCCAGTTTCCTCCCTTGACATATAGGGATTTTGAGGATCACAATTCAAGATGAGATTGGGGTGGGGACACAGCCATATCACCAGACATATCAGTTCCTAAAACCACCTCATGTAACTACAATCCATGTCAAGAAAAACAGTATTGACAAAACCACAAAAGCACCCCTTCCACCCCCATCACCATTCCTTCTTTCACCTGCAAATGTCGCTAAAGGAAACCAATGGTTTCACAGTAATCACTTCCTTGTCTTTATTTTTAGTATATTTCTATGTATGTATCTTGTCTTTTATTTTAGTGTGTATCTCTAAACACAATTGTTTGGTTTTGCATGTTTTTTAGAGTTTCACATTAATAGAATCATATAGTATATATCGGTTTATGTATGAATCCTTTGATTCAACATTATATTTTTGAAATTCACCCATGTTTTTCAAATGCCATATATTTGCTCATTTTCCTTGCTGTATAATATTTTATCATGTAACTATAGTAAAATTTGTTAATCCATTCTATTGTTCATGGATACTAGGAATTTTCTAAATTATATATTTTATTATGAATAATGTTGATATGAACATTCTCATATAGACTTGCCTTTTGAAACACATACATATGCATTTCTGTTGGTTATGTACCTGGAAGTGAAATTCCTAGGCAATGGGGTATACATAAATCTAATGTTAGGAGATCATGACAAACTATTTTGGAATTGGTTACACCATTTTACATTCCCATTGCAATAAAGGAATTTCTTTTGTCCCACATAGTCACCAATGCTTTGTGTTGACAGTCTTTAATTTTAGTTACTCTAGTGGGTGTATATTGGTATCACATTATGGTGTTTATCTGTATTTCTTTAATTTCCAGAGAGGTTGACTATCTTTTCATTTGCATATTGGCCATTGGCTATGCTCCCTTGGAAAGTGCCTGTTTCAGTTCCTTGCACACATTTCTAATGGTTTATTTTTCTGTTGATTTGTAATTTTTTATATATTTTGGATATGAGCTCCTTGTTATATTTTTACAAACATCTTTTCCATCTGTGACTTGTCTTTTCACTTTTGTAATGGTATTGTTTAATCAATGGAAGTTCTCATTTCAATATGGTCAAATTTATCAATCTTTTCCTTTGGGTTGGTGCTTTATATGTCCTGCATAAGAAATTTCTTCCTATTCCAAGATCATGAAGACAATCTTTTTAAAATTGTATTATTTTCTAAACATGTTCACCTTTATTTCTACAATCTACTAGCAGCACTTGGATATTTTGTAGTTTTGGAGTCAAGTTCAATTTTTTTACCTATGTGTGTTCAACAATGTCCCCGATATTTAATTAAAAAGTCTTACTTCTCTGAAGTGCCATTTGTGTCATGCATCAAGTGTCCATGTATGTTAGGGTTTCCTCATGGGTTCTTTGTTCCTTTCCATTGATCTATTTGTCTATACTTGCCCATTATCATATTCTTAATTACTCTTAATTGCTGTTTTCTAATAAATTCATGTTATCTGTTTGAACAAGTCGTCCTTGGCTTTTTCAGTCTTCAGTGATTCTGTGTTAATTTTAGGATCATCTTGTCAAGATCTATAAAAGATTTGTGAAAAATCTGTTCAGATTTTGTTTGCATCATATCTATCAATCTGTTTGATGAGGACTGGTATTTTTACAACATCAGATCTTCAGACAAATCCATAAATATATTATATTGCTGCATTATTCTAGGTCTTCTTTAATTTTCCCAATTAAGTTTTATAGTTATACTATATATATAATCATATATATCCTATCTAATAAATATCCTTACAATCACTTTTGTATACGATTCACTCTTTTATTAATATATATTATTAAAATATTTTATATGCAAAATTGTATCTTATTTCATTTTCTGTTACAAGTAAATAGAAATAAATTGATTTCTGTACATGACATTATATCTAGCAAACTTCCTAAACTTTTTTATTAATTCTAATTATTTATTCATGCATGGTTTGGTATTTTCAATAAATAATAATAGTTTTCATTTCTCTCTTTCTGACCCCTACTTCTTTTTTCTTTACTGCATAAGCTAAGACTTCTACAAACTGAATAGAGAATAGAAAGCATATATCCTTGTCTTCTTACCAGTTTCAAAGGAAAATCTTTCAAATTTCCACCATTAATTATGCTGTTTCTTGTAGAGAGATATACTTTATCAAATTTTAAAATGTCACTTCTGGTCTTAGCTCATTAACTATGTATGCCTAGTCTTCCATTATTGGAACATTAAGCTTGCTGGAGTTATTTATATCCTACTGCTCAAGGTCATCGTCAAGGTCTGATTTTTCACGCAAAAGAAATTTGCAACCTGTAGCATAAATGGGCATAAATGGATTAAGATTGTTTCCCATGAATGGATGCTGAATTTTACAAAGATTATTTCTTCATCTCTTGAGGTGATCATATAATATTTCTTCTTTATTATCTTGTTTTGGAAATATCATTGATCGATTTTTTAAATGGTAAACGCTTTGTATTTTGGGGGATAATTTGTGTGCTCTTTCTCTCTCTCTCTCTCTCCACACACACACACACACACACTCATACATACAAATACTTACAAATATCTACACAAGTACTTACAGATACACATGTAACTTGCTCTCTCACTCTCTATACTTCTCTCTCTCTCTCTCTCTCTCTGTCTCTCCCCCACACACACACAGTACATTCTAGCTCTTATATTCATTTCGTTACTACTTTATTTTGGATTTTTGCATCCACTTTTTTGTGTAAGCTAGTCTCATAACTTCCCCTTTCTATGACATGCTTGCCAGGTTTTGATTAAGGTCACTCTTATTTCATAAAATACATTTGGGTATACTTCTTCTTTTTCTAATATTTGAAGGTGATTGTGTAAGACCTTAAATATTTGGCAGATTTCACTGTTTAAGTTTTATTAGCATATAGTTGTAGGGTCTCTGTTTATAATTCTGAATTATATTATAGTTTTAATTTATTTAATGACATTATTTAAATTTTATACTTCTTTTATCAGTTTTATTAGGATGCATTTTTTTGGAATTTATTTATATGATTCAAATATTCCAATTTACTGAAATAAAATTCCTCTGTCTTTAACATTCTGTTAGGCTCTTTTTAATATCTGCAGGATCTCCTGCAATATCTCCTTTCATATTTCCAATATTGGTTATTTGTGCTTCTCTCTCTCTTGCTCTCTAATTATTTCTCTCTCTGATCAAGCACACAACTTTTAGATTTGTTAATATTCTCTACTGTATGTTCATTTTTCATTTAATGAATTTCTACTATATCTTTATTATATATTTCTCCTACATTCTTTGGTTTAATTTATTGTGCTTTTTCTTCACTTATTCACTGCTTATCAGCCTTATTTTTCTAGTATATTATTTTAAAGCTATATATTTCTCTATTTAAACAGTCCTTTAGCAGCATCTACAAGTTTTAATAGGTATTATTTTATCATCATTTAGTTTAAAATATTATCTGACTTCCATTATGATTTCTTTTATGTCCTTCTAGTTATTTGGAAATCTATTTCTTATTTTACAAATATTTGGAGATTAGTTAATTATCTTTGTTATTAATTTCCAGCATAATGGCAATGTGTTTTCAGATAATACTAAGGAGGATTTTAATTTTTTGACATTGGCATTATGCACTGGCATTTGATCAATACTTTTAAATATTTTATATTTTAAAGTCTTTTCTGACAGATCCAATAGCTGGAATCTTTATAAGTCTTTTTCTATTGTCCATATTAATATTTATTTTCTTTTGTACTCTCTTATAGTCTCAGTTTCCAAATTACATTTTATTGTATACAGACATTTTATTTGTAAAATTGCTTGTGCAAATAACATTTTGAGGACTATGATTATGTCATTTTCCTCTAGACGGGATTGATGTTTACTTCTGCCAGGCATCCGGGGCCACTAGCAACCTGGGGTCTCCTCCATCCAGTTTCCATGAAGTGAGGTGAATCTAAACTGAGCACCTGAGAGAACCATAGCAACTCCTTGTTCATCCTCACTGCTATGATGCCACCCCTTTTGGAGCCCATTCAAAGCAAGGAGTTTTGCTCCTCCCTACCCCGGATGGCCCTGGACACCAATCACTGTTACTCAAGCTCAGGGAGGCTGTACTGCCCACCCTGTTCATGTTTCATCCATTCCTGCAAAATCTGTGAAAAATCCAGAGGAAAACTGGCCACAAATTACATACCTCTCCTCTCTGGCCTCTGTTCTTTCCTGTTTCTGGCTTATTCATTCTGTGCTATCGTTTGTTCTCCAATGCATTTAAATGGTTTTTAAAGAATTATTGTCTTGATTTCAGATTGATTTGTTTTCTTTGCAAGTGGACTAGCCTGAATTGTGTAAGCTGCCAACTACTAAAGGTAACATTCATATTCAGTCTTTATTTTTTTAATTTTAAAGCTGTGAAAGTTACTTGCCTCTCAACATTCCCTCGTAAGAATAAAAAGAGGTTAATAAAGGAAGGTGCTGTGATCTGATTGTTTGTGTTTCACCAAAATTCATATGTTGAAACCTAATCACCAAATTGATGGTGATAGGAGGTGGTTTGGGGAAGCAATTAGGTCATGAAGGCAGAGCCCGCATGAATGGGATTACTGCAGAGAGACTACAGAGAGCTGCCTGGTCCCTTTATTCTATATGTAGTATAAAGGCCCCATCTATGAACTAGAAAGTAGGCCCTTACCAGACACTAAATCTGCCAGTACCTTGATCCTGAACTTTCCAGCCTCCAGAACTGTGAGAAACAAATTACTGTCATTTATAAGGTACCCAGTGTGATGTTTTGTTGTAGCTGTGCACATGGACTGAGGCAGAAGGCATCTGGAGTTCCCTGAGAAGTCCACTATAATTTCAGTAGCATTAAATGATTTAGTTTGAAAATTACTCAGATGTTAAATATAATTTATGGCTGGCACATCTACATTGTTAAAGTGTTTAAATCTCTTTTCTTACTAAAATTCAGTCTACCACATAAGTAAAAGTAATTCTGTTTATATATTTTCCACTGTAATTACTGTTAAGAACTATAATCATTAAGTATAATTTAGCATTAAACGAAATTGTACACAAAAGTAAATAGTAGCAGAATTATAGATTTTGGCTATCTGCTACTACAAAATTAAGTTTCAAATGTTCAAGCAAAGTCCATATGGTAGTTAGCACATATTCATAAGCATACAATGTATTGCCCATAAATCCAAGGGAGATTGTAAAATTCCTATACAAGATACAAATCCAACCATTTGTATTTCTCCCAAGATGTCACACTCTATTGAATTTTCTTTATGTCACATTCTGCTTTCTATAATAAGTCGTAGAGTCCATTAAATTTTGAAAAGAAAATAAGAATACAGAAAATAAGTTTACCTCTTAAATAATTTTGTGTTTACATTGTTGAATAAAGGCATTTTTGTTTGTTCCCAGAAGTTTTCTGAAAACAACAAAAATTTTACCGAAAATAATAGTAAGAATGAAAAACAGAGAAAATGATCCATATTCAAGGAATTAAGTTAATTCTCTCTATTCCAAAGCACATACAATAAGTTTACCTGCCAAACGTCATGGAATTGGGGCCAGGAGACAAAGTCCTGAGAGTGAACTCACGCCTCCTGGGACTCTAGCGGGTGCAGAATTGCTCCAAAATAAGTACCTTTGTCCATAAAGACTTAACCTATGACTCTAACTAAAATGTCAAAATTTAGAGTATGGATGGGCAGCAGAAAAAGAAGAGATGGTCCTGTAAAGATTTGATTCCTTTAAATATTCACACATCACCACAAAATGTCAGGGATCAAATCATGCTGTCACATTATTTCCACTACTGACCCCCTAGATTTCTAGTAGGGCAAAGATCACCAAAAGTGAACGGGTGATTAGAAGAAAGGGCAGCAAGCCCATACCCTGAAGAGCTTTGCTGTGAGCCACATCCTCCTCCTAAAGAAACTGATGTGCCCAAGATTTTAAAAAGTAATAAAACGAAACACTTGATGAAATGTTCAAGATCACAAATGGTAACTGAATACAGTCTTAGATCTCTCCCCTCTCCAGTGCTCCTCTCCTAGTCTTTCTATTCTTCCAGAGGTTAAGGAATTCCATTTGAGGACAAGTCATAATCAGAAATAAACAAACACAAAATATGCAGAAAATCTGGAGGGAAAATGAGAAGAGGCAGATGAAAAAGAAAAATCAAATGGAAATTCGCCCATTGAAACATGAAAAGTCAGACAAATAAATAATTTATATACTCTCAAAGAAGTTACAGCTCTGAACTCTGTTCTTCAAAAAAAAGGTCAATGAGCAGGTTCAAATATTCAAGGAGACTACAGAGATGAAAAGGGAGCTTAGGAGCTCACAAGAGAAAAGGAAGGAAAACATTAAAACGCAACAGAGACCAAAGCCAAATTAGTAGCCAAACATAAGCACAGACATGCACAAATGAGCACAGTCAAGAACATAATGAACACTATTCTGCAATTCACAGGAAAAAAAAATAAAACAGAACAATGATTTCAAATTGAGTACAGAGATGATAACAGACAAAGAGCATAGTAAAGTTATCAACAACTATATCATTGCTATGATTTCCTGAAGAAAAGAACTGAATAAATAAAACAGATAATATATCCTAATCTAAAACATAAGAAAACTATCCTGGAAAAAAATGGCCTTAATCTGCACATCAAAGAAGTAGATCATATTCCAGGAAAAACTGATGCAATAGAATTGGCACTGAGACATACCCTCAGTAAGGTACTGAACTACAAGGACAAAGAAGAAATCGTAAGACATCCAGGTAACAAAACAAAAATCATATACTAGGTCAGCCTCTCACTAGAAGCATTCATTGCTAGAAAATAGTATAATAATGCAACCAAATTTATATAAAAGGAAGATAGGGTGACCCTAGAATTGCATATCTAGATGGGTATTAATTATTAATCATTGTGCTCTAATCTACAGACTTTATTCAGATATCTCCAGTTGTTCCAGTATTGTTCTTTATTGCAAAAGAAATCTGGAATCATGTATCGCATTTTATTGCCAGGTATCTTTAATCTCTTACAGTTCTACCACCCTTTTTTTTGCAATTCTTTAAATTGATTTTTTTAAGAGAAAGTCTTTAAAATTAGGTTGTTTGATGTTTTACTTGGACTGGGATTATGTACTTTTGACAGGAATACTACAGACACCATCTTAGCCAAGTGAGCAGATTAAAACCACTGATAATGGGACAAATTCACATCATGTTCCTATTTATCTAATGAACAGAGAACAAGAAACCCAGATTTTGAAAACTTAAGTCCTCAGATATATGGCCAGGAGTTTGAGACCAGCCTGGGCAACATGGCAAAACCCTGTCTCTAGAAAAAGTGCAAAAATTAGCCAGGCATGGTGGCACACTCCTGTAATCCCAGCTACTTGGGAGGCTGAGGTTGGAGGATCACCTGAATCCAGAAGGTTGAGGCTACAGTGAGCCATTATTATATCACTGCACTCTAGCCTGGGCAACACAGTGAGACCTTGTCTCAAAGAAAAAAAAAAAAATGAGAGAGAGAGAGAATAACAAACTCAAGTCCTGAAAACAATTCCTCAGAAATAGAATATAAAAGCATTGTTGGTTTTTCTATTTTTAAACAAAACAAAGAATTATACATAGTAGAAGTAACCTCCTGTCACACTGCCATACCCTCAAGTTCATTTATATTAATGATTTGCTATTAATGATTTGGAAATTCAAATCAAAGGAAGTTGCTATTAATGATATGGTGAATATTTGTCACACCTTTTTCTGTGATTTTACATAGATAGAGAAGACCTAATTGTGTTGCTTTTTGGCAGAGGAGATGAAAGTATTAATATATAGACATAATTAAACTGCATATTTTGTTCTGTGGTTTGATTAATATATTTTAGCGTGTTTCTCATGAGAGCTCACAGATACCTCATTAAAATCTGATGAATAAAATTCTATGGTATATATAAAGCATAATTTATTTAACTATCCTTAAGCTGATAGACATTGTAGGTGACCTTCAACTTTTTAGTATTTCAAATAACGCTCCAATAAGCCCTCTTGTACATGTCTCTTCATGTACACATACAAATATTTTTTTGAATAGACACCTGGAAATGGAAAACTTGAACCATTTTAATTTTTTTATCAATTCTGCCAAATCGTTCTCTAAATTAACTCATTTTATGCTCTTCCTAACTATAAAAAGAGACTGTTTATACTTAATATTAATAATTTTAATGTTTACTAATATATTGGCAAACAAAAACCTTGTTATTGATTGCCAGAGCAATTGTGTGCTCTTAAATTTATTGGTCACTTTTACAATCCTTCCATTAATTGCCCATTTTTGTCCTTTGCATATTTTAATGTGCATATTCTTCTACTTGATTTGTAAGTTGCTCTTTACGCTTCTTTGCATATTAATTATTTATGGTACTAAGGTTGCCAATGCATGTTCTCCCAAGTGTAGACTATCTTTTATTCGAGTACACCCTACACTAGATTGCTGGAGGAAGCTTAGAAAATCAAAAGTCCCAATGTCATGATTTTACCCAAGGGAAACCTAAGACCTACAGACAGAGGCATATTAATTTATTACAATTTATAAAACTAAAGCCTTAGCATTATAGAAGAATGCCAAAAAAAAAAGTATGGGATAGTGGAGAAAAGAAATTTGGAATTTACATTTTGTCAAAAGACCTGAGTTGGAGCCCAATCTGAGCTAATAATGGACTGTTCTTGGAAATAATATTGGGCAAATACTTTAAATCCCTTGAAAGAGAATTGAACTTGGAATCTAAAGGCACAGGTTTGAGACTTGGCTCTACTACTTACTAGTAGTATGCACTTGTTGCAAATCATACTCCTCATTTGTAAAATAAGAACACAAATAGATGCCCACACATATTTCAAATCG
>NW_016803042.1:14197-37910 GCF_001698545.2 Rhinopithecus bieti
CCGGCCAAAAAACCAAACTTTTAATGCTATATACAAGATAACAAAGATTTCTGTTGTATAAAGATTCTCATCCTTCCCTGTCATTAATCTTCACAAATTCAATATTAATTTTTCAACAGGCCACATACATTTCAACTACTCTAAATTTCAATCATTTCTTATTATTAATTTTACAAGTAGTTTCAGTTTGCTTGGTTTAAAACATGAAATTAAAATGCCCAAATTTATTTTACTACCTATGATAGAAAAATATTAACGACAAACATTATGGTATTAATAATTGTTTTGAATATTTTCATAAAAATTACCTCAAATTATAGAAGTTTATTATTTTAAATGAACTATAAGCACAACTATGTGGCACATAGCAGGCTGTCATCAAGTCTGTTATAATTGACTACGAATTTGCTTTACAGGTGATTTGAATCCTTTTTTTAGTACTTCTCAATGTAATCATTTCATCTTCTCAGAGAAAGATGTGTAAATGAAACTCATTATTACAGAATGCGTGCAAGGTCATCTAGTGCCTTTCTGCTGGAAAATTACAAAAGTAAAATAAGACCATTAATAGAGACTCTATCACTTTGATGAGACTACAGGTTGAAATTCACTCTCACATATATCTTATTTCTAATGGCCTCAGACCAATATGTGTTAATAAAGTCTTGGACTTCATTATCAATGCTGAAATAGTTGCTGAAAACTATTCAAATGCAGTAACTTTTTAATGCAGCTTTTTTTTATAATAAAAAAGGTGTTAAATATCTTGGGTATTTTATGCTTATATTTTACTGAAAATATGGTGAGAGAGTTAGTTTCTTAATTGCCATTAGCCAAAACATGAATACTCTAAATGTTCTCAATTTTAGTTTAGCAACACTAAGAAGATGTAAGAATTTGGTACAATATAAATAACTAAGAATCGGTTTAGCATAGGCTAAAGAAGACAGAAGCACGCAATCACTTAATCAGACACACACATAAATGCTCGCAAAAGCACGAAGACCCTGGCTTCCTTATAAGAGATCTAGTACCTCAGAAACATGCATAAAAAAGCAATGGTAAGTTACAATAAAGTCTTATAATTTGTTTCCCTTAATACATATTTGCTGCTCTTTGCTCTAATAATAATCCTATAATTCTATAATTTTACCATATTTATGTTTCATAAAATTCAGGCCATTTTTCTTCTGGTCACCAGTATTCATACAGTACATATAGAGGTTCCCATTTTAAAGCTAATGTGTAGAATCTGAAGAAGCTAATATTTGTATGATTTGCAGATGATGAAAAGTCATCACTGCGTGATTTCCATCACAAGGCTCCTGTCAGAGTGGCTTGCACCTCAATACAAGATTCTCAGTGAATAAAAAATACTAATTTGAACATAAGTTTCAAAGAAGATTTTCTACTTTCAACAATGGCCATTTGATGGCTGGGCACTGTTGTTCACACCTGTAATCCCAGAACTTTAGGAGGTCAAGGTAGCTGAATCACTTGAGCCCAGGAGTTCAAGATCGGCCTGGGCAGCATGACAAAATCCCATCTCTACTAAAAATAAAAAAATGAGCCAGACCTGGTGGCCCGCAACTGTAATCCCAGGTACTCAGGAGGCTGAGGCAACAGAATCGCTTGAACCGGGAGGCAGAGTTTGCAGTGAGCGGAGATTGTCCCACTACACTCCAGCTTGGGCAACAGAGCAAGACTCAGTCTCAAAAAAAAAAGGGTCATTTGTTAAATGTTGCAGTCTTCTGGTGTAAAGTGTTCCTGCATTTCATGATTCTAGTGTCTAGGTTTTCTTCATTTAACACAAATTCAGAAATATCTTCACAACTAAAGACTGCAGGGTGGTGGACAAATTCCAAAATAAAAGAGTCACTAAGGGTAAGTCCACAATCTCTATTCTCTAGCTCAGAGACTACAAACGAACAGCCCATGGCCTAAAATTTTTTTCACCCAGTTTGTTAAAACGAAACAAAAAAAAAAAAAATGAATGTTACTCGTATTTTAAAATAAAATGTTTCACACTAAAATATTGTTTCCCTGTAAAAGTGGAACATCTAGCTACTCACCAATCACTTAGTACCTCTAGCTAAGTGGAGGCTGAACCCTTCAACTGGAGCATGCGCACTTCCTGTCACTGAAGTGCACCATTTCCTATTGTACTAACGTGGCCCCTTTGCATCTGTCTTGACTTGCCTGGGCACTCTAGGGTTTTGGATCTGAGACCCCAAACTGAAGATAAACAAAATTACCACACGCTTGAGAAGATTAGATGAAGATCAGCAATTTTGGTATCTAAGGATCACTTTACAAAGTGATCCTCACTTTATAAAGACATCTGATGTATCAACGTAAAACTGCTATCTACAAGATAAGAAGCAATCTTGGAAACTATGATTTTTCATAAAGATTTTTAGAAATGGAGTATTTGCACAAGTTCTTTCCAAGATAGGTGCTGGGGAGCTGGTGGTCTCCTCCGTGTTTGGGCTGGGTACAGAGAAGCTGTGGGATCAGTGAACAGAGCAGAGAGAAATTAGCTAGATTAATACCCTTATAAGTTTTGCTATGCCAGAATCAAGATAAGCAGACTCAAGCAGGGTTATTAAGCCTAAAGAGCATATTGGGTCCACAATCCATGTGGATCAAGACACTAGGAGCTGATTTACGAGAAAATTCCATGTGCCCCTTTGCCACTTTCTGGCATGTTTAGGTATGTTTAGAACAGTTAAAATATTGAAACAGAGAAGATGGCAGTTAAAATTACAGGTATCTCCAAACATGGTGATTCCCGCCCTCTTCTTCTTACCCTTGCCCCACATATGCCTGGCGACCTGGCAGCCCCCACATATCCCCACATTTGTAGACATTATGGCACCCTTCATTTGCACATTAAAAGGCTAGGGTAGGAAGATCAGTTTTTTTGCAGGCCATCTGAATGACATGCCTGGTCAAACCAATCCCCTGAGCCCTACGCAAATCAAACGCAGCCTCTTCCAGCCTCTTCATGTACATGGCTGGTATCTGGCAGGTGGGGTTTCCTCTTTTGGCTTTGGAACACCCCTCCCTCTGTCTCTGTATGGGGGAGCCTTCTTCCTTCCTTCTTGCCTATTAAACTCTCCGCTCCTTAAAACCAACATAAATACATACAATAAAATAAAATTAGGAGTGCCTCTTGTTTTCATGTGTGTTTGTCACATAATATGTTCGAAGTTGAATTATTTTGTTTTATAATAATACCAGTTATTTTATGGTAATTTATAATGCATAATATGAAAATTGTAAACTTTAGAAAGATTTCTGTCTGAAGTCCTTAAGAAAATATTGGGGCCAGGCACGGTGGCTCACTCCTGTAATCCCAGCACTTTGGGAGGCCAAGGTGGGTTGATCACCTCAGGTCAGGAGTTTAAGATCAGCCTGACCAATATGGTGAAACCCTGTCTCTACTAAAACTACAAAAATTAGCCGGGTGCAGTGGCGTGCGCCTGTACTCCCAGCTACTTGGCAGGCTGAGGCAGGAGTAATTGCTTGAACCAGGGAGGCAGAGGTTGCCGTCAGCCAAGATCACACTGCAGCACTCCAGCCTGGGCAACAGAGTGAGACTCTATCTAAAAAAGAAGAAAGAAAGAAAGAAAGAAAGAAAGAAAGAAAGAAAGAGAGAGAGAGAGAGAGAGAGAGAGAGAGAGAGAGAGAGAGAGAGAGAGAAAGAAAGAAAGAAAGAAAGAAAGAAAGAAAGAAAGAAAGAGAGAAAGAAAAGAAATGTTGGAGGAAAAGATGTCTTCCTTTACAATTGATGCCAGTTTTAGGATTGGTTTAGGCAATACTGCCCTTTTTCTTGGTATGTTAAAATATTATAACTAAGGTTATAGATTTCAGCCCATATAACCCGAGGAAGAGTGCTCTTTCTAGACAAGAAGAAATTACCCATCGTTTGGAGAGAAGTGAGTTTTTTTCCCTCCCAGTAATGCTGATTTTGCTTCTCCAGAACTTTTTTTCATAGCCCTGAAAACCTTTTAAAGTAGAATTGAACTTGACCTGAAGAAACGCTTCTAAATGTTCATTGTATTTTCTCTTCTCCCCACTCGTGACCTTTCTGAAATCTTCAAAATGGAGCTATTGCCAACCACAACCTTTCTTCCAATATAGCTTCAACTTTGGACAGCAGAAGATCAGTTGCCAACTTCTGCTAGCCTGTGACTGAAGAAGTTGAGAGGCCAGATAAAAGACAAGAGGCAATTTTCCTTGAGGTGTCAGTGAGGTGTTTAAAATGAGCTGCAAAACTAGAGTACTCGAGTTGTTGGAGTCATTTGGGGAGAATTGGCCACCTTGCATTCAGTCATTCAGGTGACCTAGGCTGCTTTCCAGAATAAGAGGGAAGCTAGAGCCGAAGGTGACCACCCAGAGCTGGCAGCAAAGGAACCTACACACAATGAAGCCAGGTTATTACCATGGAAACTGTCATTATGAGAGGTGACAACATGCTAGCAGCCCTCCCCGGCTCTGGGTGCCTCCTCAGCCTCCGCGCACCCTGGTCGCACTTGAGGAGCCCTTCAGACCGCAGCTGCACCGTGGGAGCCCCTCTCTGGGCTGGCCGAGGCCGGAGCCGGCTCCCTCTGCTTGCAGGGAGGAATGGAGCAAGAGGCTGCAGGCAGGAACCAGGGCTGTCCGCAGCGCTCGCGGGCTCGGCCGGCCCTGCACTCAGAGTGGCCCGCGCCACCGGCCCCAGGCATTAAGGGGCTTAGCACCTGGGACAGCAGCAGCAGAGGGTGCGCCGGGTCCCCCAGCAGTGCCGGCCTGCCTGTGCTGGGACACGCTGGAATTCTCACCAGGCCTCAGCTGCCTTCCCTCGGGCAAGGCTCGGGACCTGCAGCCCACCATGCCCAAGCCTCCCCCACGGGTGCCTTGGCTTCTCAGACGGCACCTGGTCGATGCACCCAAGGGCTTAGGAGTGCAGGCGCCCAGCGCAGGACTGGCCAGCAGCTCCGCCCATAGCCGGCTGCCCTGCCAGGTAATCCCCTAGGCAAAGTCAGCTGGGCTCCTGAGTTGAGTGGGGACTTGGAGAACTTTTCTGTCTAGCTAAAGGATTGTATATGCACCAATGGGCACTCTTGTCTAGCTCTGGGTTTGTGGATGCACCAATCAGCACTCTGTATCTAACTAATCGGGTGGGGGAGAACTTTTGTGTCCAGCTAGAAGATTGTAAATGCACCAATCAGCACTCTGTATCTAGCTGAAGGTTTGTAAATGCACCAGTCAGCAACCTGTCAAAACGGACCAATCAGCTCGCTGTAAAATGGACCAATCAGCAGGATGTGGGTGGGATCAGATAAGGGAATAAGAAAGCAGGCTGCCGAGTCAGTAGTGGCAACTCGCTCAGGTCTCCTTCTCTACTTTGTTCTTTTGCTCTTTGCACTAACTCTTGTTGCTGCTCAGTCTTTGGGTCTGTGCCAGATTATGAGCTGTCACTCTCACTGCAAAGGTCTGCAGCTTCATTCCTGAAGCCAGCAGACCACGAACAACTCCACATGTGCCGGTGGCGCAGCCTTGAGAGCTGTAACACTCACTGCAAAGGTCTGCAGCTTCACTGCTGAAGCCAGTGAGACCACAAACCCACCAGAAGGAAGAAACTCCGGACACACCTTCTTTAAGAACTGTAACACTCACCACGAGGGCCCTCGGCCTCATTCTTGAAGTCGGTGAGACCCAGAACCCACCCATTCCGGACACAATTGCAATTATGTTCTTTGCATCCATGCAGGAAGGTTGCATTGTTACTAACATTGGGTCAATAAAAGGAAATTAATTTGTACAATATAGAAGGGTAAAATCTACATTTGGAGTAAGAGGATTAAAAAGGGGAAAACTTAGATCCCAGAACTAAAGTATATTTACCAAGTGACCCCACTCCAGAGAAAAATCCTGCATTCTGGGGAGATGCATACCTAGGAAAAACTGGACACACAAGTTAGGATGACTTTTTTTCAGGGGCATCTGGGAAAGAATTCTTCATATTCTTACTTACAAGCAAGAGGTGGTAGACATGACTTTTTTCAAGTCCTTTTGGGGGACCTGAATTTAACACTCAAGGATGAAATTTACCTCTTCCCCCAGAGGACCATCAACAAACAGGAACCCCATGTGGTTCTAAAGACACAAAAGGCAGGACTTTCTGACTTCATTTTCACTGAATACTCTTCTATTGAATTTGATGTTCGCTCTGTCTAAATCCTGTTTACTCTCTGGCTGGCGTTTCCTCCACCTTCACAGTTTATACACTATACAATTTATACTTCACCTTCTTATATACACTATACTTGATCTGCAGCATCAAAAGTGGGTTCCCTCCCATGATTCAGAATCTCAGTATCTTGTTTAGTTCCTTTATATGACATATCACAAACTGTCATAACTTTTTGGTTTTGGGTTTCCTTCTCTACTCCATCCCTGCTACTACATTGCTAGTGCTGGGAAACTGCGAGCCACGTTGGTTTATTTCAGATCTGTATCCCCTGGATACCTTGCATAGTGTCTGCCACAATCATTACTCCATAAATTTTTGTTGAATACATGTTTATAGGTGGGCCAAGAATAATTGCTCTAATATTCAAGTTCTTCAACGAAACCTAGATAAAATGAAGTGAAAAAATTTCTTTATGGAAGGATTCTTACTGTCAACTGTTAATCTCAAAGAAGAGTCTATAGTTTGCCTTTTTTTCCTTAGATTTATTTCATCATGAAACTACTTTTTCATGGTACACCTGTTAACATCAGCTAGATCTGCATTCAGGATCTCTTCCCCAAAAACATTAGTTAGCCAATGGACTGGAGCAGCATCTTAGACAAAAATGCCTTTCAAGTCAAAAAGGGTGATCCACTTGGCTACCACAGCCCAGATATACATAGCTTCCTGAGCATCCAAAATCATTTTCTGCTTTTGTTTATCATACAATCTTCTAACTTGTAATTTATGTGAAAATCTTTCTAGAAATGGGAGCCCCATGCCACCAATAACTCTGTTTTCCCAGTTAAAAATATCCCTCTTGTAAATCAATAAACTGGCATTTAGATTTATAAATTACAAATCCATCTTCTATGAATTTGACAAGAAAAAACTAAACTTTACTAGATGAAATCATGACAAGTTATTTGATGCTCAAAAACTGAGAAACAGAATCTCATTCAAAATATAATACCACTGATCAGCCTGCTGGCTGAATCTGAGTTTATCTGCAATTACCAAAATTTGAAAAGTAGCCATGTAAAATTATCCTAGAACCCAAAATATGTTACAGAACATTGTTATTGGTTCCCTTCAGATCTCTGTTGGGCATGGTCCTTTGTCTTGAAGGAAATACCAATCAGTGATAAATTAATTCATGCATTCATTTATTTATTTGCCAAATATCTATGGAATACTTTCTATGGGTCACATTTATTGTACATGTTGGAGATGCAATGAGGAGTACTTGCTGTCAAGTAGCTCAGAGACAAAAGAAGACAGACCAAAACATGAAATAAAATCAATTTTTTTGAGACAGAGTCTCACTCTGTTACACAGGCTAGGGTGCAGTGGCACAATCTCAGCTCACTGCAACCTCCGCCTCCTGGGTTCAAGCAATTCTTCTGCCTCGGCCTCCAGAGTAGCTGGGACTACAAGTGTGTGCCACCACACCGGGCTAATTTTTGTGTTTTTAGTGGAGATGGGGTTTCACCATATTGGTCAGGCTGGTCTCAAACTCCTGACCTTGTGATCCACCTGTCTCTGCCTCCCAAAGTGCTGGGATTACAGGCGTGAGCCACCATGCCCAGCCAATAAAATCAAATTTAAATTAAAACACCCTCCATAACAAGTGCCATGATAAAATTTGTTTCTGGTACTGTGGAATGCATGGAGAGGCATCTTTGAAATCAGGGAGAACAGGACCTTGGAAGTACTAACCCTTGTAGGGACAGATATCACAGCGTCATTCAATGCTGCGGAATACATATCAACTATCTGTCAAATATTGAATTCCTCCAAGCAATGGAACAAAGTATAATCACCAGTCAAGAAGCACTACTTTAAACTAGTTGCCTTCAAGAGTGTGCTAGAGGTCAGCTGAAAACAGTGACATTGGAGAGCATAAATACTTACAGGATTTGTGCTCTGCCTACTTTTTTGGGTGTTATGTATGCTTTCTAGTTATTAAATTACATCTACTGAGACAGTGTACCTGGATTATGTAAGCATGGTTTACAAGTATAAAAGTGTCTTTAGAGTTAACATGTAATATCATTTGAAGACTGGTTCTCATAATGAAAATGTTATTACTTGACATTCTTGTGTGCGAAACCACCAAAAATGCTCTCCTAGAATTTAATACCAAGAAAATAATGTCTCTCCAGATGAACACATATTTGCTTTTCTTATTATAAAAACTTGTGATTCATCGTGTGTTGTTTCCCTTCTGTCAAGAGGAAGAGAACAGAAACATGTAGGGTTTCGTTGTTGTTGTGACTATCTCTCTATAAATCTCAGTATAAATTTTCCTCTTTCTAAATTATTTCTGATCATGATTGGTATTCTGTTTAAGCCATTTGTTCCTTTATATATTCAAACACCACAAACTTAATTAAAACCTCTTTTGAAGTAAAAAGTATCCTAAATTATTAATCAATAAATAAATGAACAGGCAGATGAATGGATGGATAGGTAGACGGTTTCACAGGTAACAGTCTTCATTCTTCGTAAAAATTTAGATCCTCAAATATAGTCAGTGCTATATTATGTTTTTGCACATGTTTCTAAACAATAAAAATAATACTTATTAACTAAATAGTAAGCAACGTTTTATATCCAAGAATGTGCTTAGTTTTTAAATGATTCATTCAAGTCACCAGGATATACATATTTGCATCTTTTAATGACAGCACTAGTGAGTTAATATTTCCTAATTCTGTTGGAACAGTACTTGGCATAGACACAATGCTACATATATGCCTGTTACATAAATTATTTTATAAAATATTACAAATGGTTGCTAAAACTTCAGAATGTTGAAAAATTTAGTTATAATAGTGCATGCTTGACTAAGGAAATACAAGTGTTCCAAGAAAAAAAAAATTGTAAATATTTTAAAACACATATTAACATCCCTTGAACAAAATTTCAACCAAGCGTCATTGCCTTTTATGTGTTATAATATTAATAGTTTTTAAAATGTGCCTTAGGATAGAACTGACATCAATAGACCAAAACTCCCTGAGAGAACCTGAAAAACACCTTCTACTGAATTTGAAACATAAAAGGCTGGTTCATTCTGATCTCCAGGGATAGAGTACAAGCCAGTACACAATGTTCAACTGTTTATATTGATATTAATAATACATGAGTAGATGAATGATTTAACCACATATCAGGGCATACTTAACACTTGAAGAGGTAAATGTGGGACAAATGAAAAGAAAACACAATCTCCCAGGCTCTGAATACCACGGTGGCTCTTTCAGGAGCCACTGGATGAAAATAACATGTCAAGGGCAGAAAAGAATCAAGATTCTCCTGAGAGTAGTCTACAAATTTTTCCATCTTAGGGGACAGCTGTAAGAATGATAACATTTGAATAAAAAAGAAATTGAACAAGTGACTTTATTTTAAAAATTGAAGCAAGACTTCTCTAAGACTCATTTCCATGCAAGGGCAGAATAACTATAAAGTTAGACCCAAAGGAGCTTCCTACAACTCGTTAAATAGAAGCACCACCTGGGCTCTATTGGGAAATGAGAACACCAAGCTCCAGCTAGAACCTGAAGAGGCTAGACACCCAACTGGTATCAAGTTTTTATCCCAGTGGATCACAAAGTATTGGCAATATCCCTGCCTGCCCACATGCATTAAATTCTAACAGGGGTAGAATTTAAAAGGGGTCCTTCCGTTTAGTTTCCACAAGAACTTCCACATGCAGTTAATTCCCTAGCTTTGCATTTGAACCTACTTTGATATAAATCACACATTCTGGTATATGTCATATATTGTGGTATGCATAATTCATTTGGACAGTGCACACCTATGTAAAAGGTTCTATACCTGTAACACTGACTGTGATAATGAAGGCAATCTCTGGTGTCATATACTAAATGAAAAAGTTGCTAAGAAAGCAAAGACAGAAGCAAATTCTAAAATGTGCACTTCTCAGACTAAAAACATTTTATTCTGCCTAATGAAACAGCATTCTGCTTAAGACAGGAGACTAAACAGATCTCTTATCTACCACTTATTTAGCTGTGATGGGACCTCAGTTTCTGCATCTATAACATGGGAATAATAATATCTACCCCACAGGAGTAGGTGTGGAGTTTAAAGAGGGACAACTTGTGTTCAACTTTACAAACATGCCCTAAAACGGTGCTATCCAGTAAAATATAATGCTGGCCACAAATGTAAGCCACATATGTAATTATAAATATTCTACTAGCCACATTTACAAAAACATATATGAGGGCTATGAAAGGTTAAAAAGAGCAAAGACAATACCAAAAAGAGGCAATTAACTTTAATAATATGTCATAAATCCAATATTTCTACAGCATTATTTCAGCATGCAATCAAAATTAAAAATTATTGAGACATTTTACTTTTTTTCTACAAAATCTTTGATATCTGATGTGTATTTTACACCTGTAACACATCTCAACTTGGTCTAGCCCCCTTTCAAGTATTTAATGGCCACATGACTAGTGGCTATTATATTGAACAGTATTTTTCAGTTACAGTATTAATTACTTTACGAGTATTCAGATTTACAGCATTAATTACTTCACGAGTATTCAGATTACTACTACTTGGTAGTATTTACAGTATTTATTACTTTACGAGTATTCAGATTACTACTACTTGGCATTATTGAAGCAATTCAACTATTACAATATTCCTAAGCAATGTTTATTACTATTCATGGAATCATGAAATAAGTTTAAATAACTTTAAAAATATTACAGATTCTAGTGAGGCTATGAGAGCTGATGAGTATAAAAGAAGATATGCATCTTAACATGTAAAGAAAAACAACAGAAGATGATCAGAGAGCATGGCAAATGTTCAATGGAAAAACAAACAAACCAACCCTGGATGGACATGGAAGAAATTCTAGATACAGTGCATATTTTAAGAAAAGTTTAAAAGAAAATACAGGATCTAAAAATATAAAACATAGGTTTAAATTTTTACTTATAGCCAATAGAGTGGAAGTTATTAATGAAAATCCTTGTTTATTATCCAAAAAATCCAGATAAATGTAAAGGCCTTTGCAGTGCAACTTGGATGTACAGTTTTGAATTAAGCAAGATCAGAATTGTACAAGAGCTTCTAGAACAGAATGATTTTCTGAGCCAGAGAGTTTCTTTGGGGAAAAAAATATAACCTGAGTTGTAAGAGATTGATGCCTAAAGGAATATGTAGGCCTTGTTATCAGATTCCTAGGGAGAAACCTCACAAGAGACTGAGGCCCTCCTGGGGCTCTCTGATGAGCCCATTCCCTAAATCCACAATGCATTCTATCTCTCACTCAGTTCCCTTTCTGGCAAACCCCTCATTATGCTTGGGATATCAACCTAGCCTTCCCTTCCTTTGGGAAGCTTTCTCTGACCCTAAAAGATCCAGACAGATTCCTATAGCATCCTCTTTTTACCTTCATGTTAGTTCTTAGCGCAATGTATTTCAATTCCAAGGATACTTGCCTATTTCTCTATTTTTACTGCATTTTCCAAATTTTCTTTTGAAACTTTTTCTTAATTACTTTCTGTCTAATGATCTTATCATTCTCTGTGCTTTCAACCAGCCCATCTATGCTTATGGTTTCTAAATTTATACTTGAAACTTGCTGAAATTCTCCACTTTTATACATACAAAACTAAAATGATCAACACATCCTTTAAAAACCAACTCCTCTTCCTGAAATGTGATTTCCTTTCATAGCTTCACTGTTATTCTGGTCTCAAAGGACATCTCGAGTTTATTCTTGGCTTCTTCCTCTCCCTATGCCACCACGTCCAAACATGGCCAGTCCTGTAGGTAACCCCACCAACATGTCTCTAGAATGCATTTCCATTTTTCTTTTTGAGAACCTCATTAGTTCCTACCAATATATCTTCTGTCTCTCCAATCCAGGAATCTCTCCTACCCAAGTCCGCTGACACATTGCTGCCAAATGTTCTAAATGCATATGTTTGCTCATGCTTCTCCTCTGTTCAAATTCCTTGACTTTATCCTAGCATATTAAATCTTACCCTCTAATCCTTGCTTTCTAAATCTCCATAATCTGGCCCCAAGCTATTATTTGAGCCTTCTTTTCTACAATTACTCTCCACTAATCAAATGTTCCAGCCAAACTAATTTTCTGTTCCTCCAAGTAGTTCCTATGCTTTTTCTGTTTCATTTTTCCCTTCTGCTTGGGAGGGCATTGCTACATAGTCTACACCTCCTACAAAGTCCCATATTTTCACTGATCTTTGTTTTAAAAGTGATCTTTTTCTTCACTTGAACCTCCACCTATCTTAATGTGTATTATCGAGTTCCACATTGACTTGGTTAATAGTTTCTAGTCAATCTGAAGGTCTTTGAAGATGGGATTCTGTCTTGTTTTTCTTAGTATCACCTACAACGCACTGACCTGGAGGAAAGGAGGAAGAAAATCTCCCCAGATAATGTTTCTGAGGGTGTCCCACTGTGAATTAGAGGCAAATTGGAAGATTCTAGTTATGCTTTGGGAAGAAGAAAAATTCAATATAGGGTAGGCTTCTTGAATTTGTGAGGAGTTTGGAATATTCAATCACAGAGAAGTTTAGTAGATAAATAGTGGGGGAAATGTCAATTATTGAATCACCCAATACTTATTAAATGCCCGCTGACATCTTCCAGATATTTCAGATGCAGAAAGCAGTTCCAAATGGACAAAGCACTTCACCATCTCAACTATTTAAAAACCCATTCTAAGTGACTGTAGTGTGGAAACATTTCTCTTGTGATAAAAAAGATCCACAAAACCATCTTCACTTGTTTACCAAGCTGAGAACCTTCCTGGAGTTGAAAAGAAAGTATGATGACTCAAAAGTACTGAGCAATTGAACTCAACTCACCTTTGAATGTTTTTTTATTTTAGCAGTTTTCTGTCTTAGGCACATAAAAGTGCAAACCTGCTTAGAGAAAAGACTCTTGACTTGCAAATAAGGAATAGGCAGTTTGATAATAAGAAAAACAAAATGCAAGTAAAACAGCAAATGATATTACAAATACATTGAAAATGTCAACTCTAAAAAGAATCATGGCTCGAAGTCATAACAGACGCAAGTCATTTTAATAATCTAAAAAGCAATACCAGAGATGGCTGGAGAGAAAACCAAAATAACACACGATACCTGAAGAAAATATTTAATTATTGTGATTGTTTAGAATTGTAAGAAAAATCTCTTTAGCTGATCTGAATGTTCTCAGTAGACAAAATTGCATTCTTTCAAAAAAATTAATATAAATCTCAAACATGTGAATTTTTTTCTTATAATGTAACATAAAAATTCCGGAATGGTTTATGTGTTTTTTTCCAAATCACCCAGATCTTTCAAACAATGAGACAAAAGTACATGTACCCATGCTTAAGCCGACTATTCCTCAAGAGCACAAATTTCAAAAAAAAGTAATTTAGGGTCAAACAATCTCCATACTATAAGCAAGACATCCTGTGTGTTTTTTATATGTACTGGCCATATATGGTACAATAAATTATTATGACAAAGTAAATATGAATTATGCATGACATGAGCCCTTTCTATTACTCTAGCCTCATTTTCTACTACCTCCAAAATGTTCTTACAGTCTAACCGCATTTAACTGCTTATACTCTAACATCCCCAGATTCTCCTAGCTTACTATGCCGCTGCTTAGTAATATAATTTTTCTTTCTGGCACTCTGTTCCCAATTTGACCACAAGGGAGGCAACTACTCATCCTTTAAGACTGAATTCAAATATCATCTCCTCTCTGAAGCCTTTCTTGTCCATTCCCAATGCTAGCAGACATCTCCTATGCAACCCATTGGTAATCATCATATTGTATTCTAATTATTTAAATCTCCTTGAGACCAGAGACTCTGTCTTATTTTGTCATTCTGAGTTTCTTGTCTTGTGAGTTGCAGTACACAACACTGTGTCTGGCTCCTATTGGATCATTGAATGAATGGTGGGCAAATGTCTATCACTGCCACTAGACTATGAATTCCTTGAGGTTATGGCTTTGTGCTATTTATTGCAGTAGCCACAAAATTAACATAGTACTCACTGTAACATAGCCCTCAATAAAATGTTGCAATGACTTGCCTTGCAATCAAGATGACAAGGTGTAATGAGCTAGGGCCTAAGGTTTAACCTATTATTTTTCAATAGTACAGAAACATAGATTTGCATACCTATACAGAAAGAAAACACAACACATACAAAGATTGCTATTCTTATTAATATAAACTCCTTTTTGCAAATTATTGTGTTACCATTTATTTTCTGGAAAATCTCAGAAACATGTTTCTTTATAGAAGAATCTCTCAGTAAAAAAAATACAAGTTACTCCATAAATTTTGACCACCATGGATACCATTCTCATAACGCAAGAAATAAAGGAAACAAAAAAAAAGAAAAGCTGTTATTTTAAAACTTAGTCAGATTTTAAGCAACGTAATATTATACGAAAGTCAGTACAATATAGTGGGCTCTAGGGTCAAAAATGCCAGGGTTGGAATCTCAGCCCTATGCCTCACATATATGCTAGGCACCCTCAAGTTTATTTAACTTCTCTGTGCCTCCATTTCCTCGGCCATAAAGTGAGAAGGAAAATAATAGTGCTTTCCTCATAGCAATATTGTGAAGATTAAATTAGTTAAGGCTTTTGTAAAGTGCTGTGTCTGTCTGCAACACAAAACATGTTCAATAAATGTAAGTGATTGTGATGTATACAGAGGTCTTTAGTAATAGGGGTGAAATTCCATCCTTTCCAATGTGAACAGATAAAAGGTACAAAATCCTCACACATGACTTGACTAAGCAAGAAGATCTGAATTGTTACAGTTCTTATAAAATAAGCACCTCCATGGCCTTCAAATTTCTTTATTAGGCAAAGCACCTGGAAGCTGCAAGACTCTGTGGAACACGATGCCCTTTGCACAACAAATGAAATTTGAATACATCTAATTCCGTCACAGGTATTAAGAAAAAAAATGCAAGCAGAAAATATTGTTATATTATAGCACACATATTACTACCCATACATGTACCCAGATCAAAAACACTGCCATCAGTTATTAATGACTATTCTATTTAAAATTATTCATTGTGCTATCTATTGATACTCACTATTACAGTTAAGAGTTTTTCTAACTAAAGAAAACCTTTATTAAAATTTCAGTTATTCTTTTATTTTTCTGTGCATTCTTTTAGTTAATTGGTTTATTTTCATAGGTGTGATTATTCTATAGAAATACATCTGTAACTCATAAAACATTTTTCACATTAATATAAGCCTCCACTGTTAATATAAACATAAATTAAGTTTCTACGTAATATTGTGACAAGGGAATATATTACATCACGTAACTATTTCTCTATTATTGGACATTTAGGTTGTTTAGTTTTTATTACAGTATAAAAAATGCTACCATGACTATTTTCATACATCCTTTCTTCCCGCTTTATTTCTTTAAAGTCCCAGAAAAGATTAAGGTACTAAGAAATTTTAAGATTGAAGAAAAATTCGAACTGAGAAAATTTGATATGTTAGTTTTAGATGTACTTCCTATAAACTGGGAATAAATTTACTAGCAGCAAAACATCTTGATCTATTTTGAAGACCCAATGTTCCGCAGGACATGTACATAATAAATTTTTTAACTTTTAAGTTCAGGAGTACATGTACAATTTTGTTATATAGGTAAACTTGTGTCGTGGGGGATTGTTGTACAGATTATTTCATCACCCATGTATTAAGCCTAGTACCCATTAGTTATTTTTACCAATCTTCTCCCTCCTCTCACCCTCCACCTTCCAGTAGGCCCCAGTGTGTCCATGTGTTCTCATTATTTAGCTCTCACTTATAAATGAGAACATGCAGTATTTGGCTTCTGTTCCTGCATTAATTCGCTTAGCATAATGGCCTCCAGCTCCATTCATGTTCCTGCAAAAGACATGATTTCATTCTTTTTTATGGCTGCATAGTATTCAATGATGTATATGTACCACATTTTCTTTATCCAGTCTACCATTGATGGGCATTTAGGTTGATTCCATGTCTTTGCTAGTGTGAATAGTGCTGCAATGGACATATATGCATTCTTGTATCTTTAGGATAGAACTACTTATATTCCTTTGGTTATATACCCAGTAATGGGATTACTGGGTCAAATGGTAGTTCTGTTTTTAGGTCTTTGGGGAATTGCCACACTGTTTCTCACAATAATTGAACTAATTTACATTCCCATCAACCGTGCATAAGTGTTCCTTTTTCTTTGCAACTTCGCCAGCAACTGTTATTTTTTGGACTTTTTAATAACAGCCATCCTGACTTTTAAAATTTGATTTTGAAAATAGAAAAAAGGTTAAAACAGACTTACTGATTGAGGAAGATGGTATATGAGATGACAGAAGTCATCACGTATTCATTTCACAAAAGCGTGTTCATTTCACATCTTCTAATATTAAGAAGAATATTAAAAAGCAAAATATATGCATGCCTACAATTGAGTGTCAGAAATCATTTTAAGTGACTTACATGTATTACCTCCCTTGATCTTTATATGAATTATCTGAACCAGGTACAATTATCGTTCCCAATTTCCAGATGAACAAAGACAAAGAAAGATTAAGTAGCTTTACAAACATCACACAGCTTATATTAATGGAACCAGACTGCAAACCAAGGCAGACTAGTAAAGGCTATGTTCTTAACTATTTCATTCTTCTGCCTCCACAGAGCATGAAGATAAGCCTCAAATGAAGGAAGTTCAAAATAAATGACCAAAAGATTTAATTTAAATAAATTTAAATATATAAAGGATTAATTTTCAACAATTGTATCATTGGTGTTGGTAGATATATAGAAAACATATATACCAAAATTGAAGATGACAAATTTGGAAAGAAAATGGCAGAATCAATTTGTCTAAGGATAAATAGAAAGATTTCATAATTCCTGAATTCTTGTTCCAATGATCTGTGTTATGGAAACTAATAACATAAAAAATTTACCATGAAATTTAATTGACCTCAAATTCAATAAATAGTCACATAGTTACTAAACATTATTATCATAAACACATTGTTCATTAAGTCCACATTGATAATTGACTGACTACTATGTGCCACAGGATCATGATCAAGGAAAACAATAGTCCTGCTCTCTCTCTTTTGGTCAGATGATATCTGGAATATTATATTTGGAAAGAAAATGGCAGAATCAAAATTCAAATATGTCTAAGGATAAATAGAAAGATTTCATTAATTCCTGAATTCTTGTTCTAATGATCTGTATTATGGAAACCAGTAATGTAAAAAAAAAAAAAGTCTTTGGATATTTGAAGAGCAGTGAGTAAAAGTGCAGAGTTCATACTGCATTATTTCCAGCACAAAACACATTCAAGTAGCTAAAAATTTCAAAGAAAGGGACCACCTCAGGAAGTAAAGAATCCTCATTAGTAGACAAGTTTAAACACAAAATTGAGGACCATCCGTCAGAAGTGGTAAAAAGGTTTCCAACATCGTAGATAAAATTGAACCAAAATGCCTATACAGTTTCTTCCAATAATAATATTGTGATGTTCTTAAGATCTAAGAACCACACAAAAAAATCATGTAGCAGGTTCTGTAACTATAATGCCTAATTTCATTAAACTCTTATTAAAATTAGTTACTTCCACTGAAGAGTATTTTATGACACTGCTTTCATGAATTCTTCCATAAAACAAAATATGACTTTTAGCTAGAGGAAAAAAAAAACACTATACATGCAGCCTAATCTTCCATTGATCCCACTCTATTTAGAATTCCCTTAAAATAAATCTACCACATTGGAAATATGTTTAAAGTAGCACTTTGTAAAAATTGACCAAGAAATTGGCAAACTGTTAGAAAAAGTCTGAGCTTTAACATCTCCATTCCTTCCTGAGGGGAAAATGGGGATCAGATTAGTTTATTCACAACTTTATAATGCCCTGATGGAATTTTTATTGATATATTTATCAATGATATTTTAGAAAATGACCATTAAGTCTAAATTATATTATCCAAGCTGTAGTTAATGGCTAAGATAACATTTCCATTGTGAAACTCACTTTTAATTTAGCAACTTTAAATCTTCTGAAAAGACTACTCAATAAACAATTTGTATTCCTATCTATAAGTGAATTTTAATAGGAAAATTACCCTTGAAAGCAACTAGAACTATTCTTATGCAAGGTAAAGTGTTTTGAAATTAAAAGATATTCTGCCTAGTGGGTTCCTTCTTGCTGAGGACAATAAAATTAATTTTTATAAATCCTTATTAATTAATATTAAATAGTGACACCAATAATACATTTGAACAAGAAAAATCATCACTTCAGTAGCCATTTTGAACAAGGCACTACATGCAGACTACGCAAGATATTACAACAAATAAAACTCAGGTTCTCTCTTGCAAGAGCTGAAAATTGTATAACAAGCAAGAACTTAAATAAGTTGTGCTTAGGGAAGAAAGTCTGAAAGTTATTTTGCAGGGAAGAGGAGGGAAGAAGGAGGCAGAGGAAAAAAAAGAGAGAGAACTGTCAATCCACTAAGTTCAGTTAATTCCAGAACAAATGAGATTGACATACTACATGAAGAAGGTTTAGTCCCCAATCTGAAAATGCTTACTCCATTTAAAGCTGTTGTAAAAACTGAAGAGTAATTGAGCACTCACAGAGATAGAAAATCATCCTCCTATGGCTGAAACTGAGTGGCTGAAATTGAGACTTGAACTGGGTAAGGCCTTTTCCTTAAGAGAATGATATAAACCCAGAGCCATAGACTGGGCACATGAGAAGTGATGGGTCATACAAATTACAAAATTACAATAGCTTTAAAAAGACAACACAGAAGTAAAACTGAGAGCAAGATGGCCAAATAGAAGCCTCCGGCAATTGTCCCCTCTCCTCAGGAATACCAAATTAAACAACTATTCACGTAAAAAAGCACCTTCATAAGAACGAAAGATCAGGTGAGTGATCACAGAACCTGGTTTTAACATCATATTAACATCATATTAAGAACATCATATTAACATCATATGAAGGATAAAAGAGTAGGAGAGACCGTCTTGATTCATCTACACCACCTGTCTTCAATCCCTTTGGAGGCAGGCACATGGTGCTAAGAAAGAATCTGTGCTTTTGGGGGAGGGAGAGTGCACTGATGGTGGGAATTTGCATTAGAACTCAGTGCTGCCCTGTCAACAGTGGAAAGCAACACAGAGCAGAACTCAGCCAGCCTGCATAGAGGGAGCGATTAGACCAGCCCTAGTCAGAGGGAAATCATCCATCTACTACACTGTGGCTGAACCTAAACTCTGGCAAGCCCTGCTGCTGTGGGCTAAACTACCCTGGGGTTCCCAAATAAACTAGAAAGGCAATCTAGGCCACAAAGACTGCAATTCCTTGGCAAGTCCTGGTGTTGTGCTGGGTTTGGAGCTAGTGGACTTAGAGGGAATGCAACCTAGTGATACACCAGCTGGAGAGGCCAAGGGAGTTCTTGCACCACCCCTCCCCCAACTCCAGGCAGTACAGTTCACAACTCCTGGAGAAAATCCTTCCCTCTGCTTGAGGACAGGAGAAGGGAGAGTAAAGAGGACTTTGTCTTTCAACTTGGATACCATCTCAACCACAGTAGAATAGGGCACCAGGCAGAGTCCTGAGGGCCCTAGCTTCCAGGGACATTTCTTTTTTTTTTTTTTTTTTTTTTTTTGAGACGGAGTCTCACTCTCTCGCCCAGGCTGGGGTGCAGTGGCCAGATTTCAGCTCACTGCAAGCTCTGCCCCCCGGGTTTACGCCATTCTCCTGCCTCAGCCTCCCGGGTAGCTGGGACTACAGGCGCCCGCCACTTCGCCCGGCTACTTTTTTTGTATTTTTTAGTAGAGACGGGGTTTCACCGTATTAGCCAGGATGGTCCCGATCTCCTGACCTCGTGATCCGCCCATCTCGGCCTCCCAAAGTGCTGGGATTACAGGCTTGAGCCACCGCGCCCAGCCAGGGACATTTCTAAATACACCTTGGGCCAGAAGGAAACCCATTGTCTTGAAGGGAAGAACCCATTCCTGGAAGAATTTATGGCCTGCTGACTAAAGAGCCCTTGATCTTGAATAGTCAGCAGTGGTAGCCAGGCAGTACTGCAAACTTTAGGTGACACTCAGAACTGTTCTAGTTTCAGGTATGACCTGCACATTCCCAGCTGTTGTGGCTGTAGGGAGAGACTTATTCCACTTTAGAAAAGGAAAAGGAAGAGTAAAGGGGTCTTTATCTTGCAGCTTGGGTACTAGCTCAGCCGCAATGAGGTAATGCAACAGATGGTCCCCTGGGTCCCTGATTCCAGGCCTGACTCCTGGATGTCACTTGTGAGCCTACCCTAGGCCAGAGGGGAGTCCACTGCCCTGAAGGTAGAGAATTAGGACTGACAGCATTTACCATAGCTGACTGAACAGCCCTTGGGCCTTGAGTGAAAATCGGTGGTAGCCAGGCAGTACTTGCCATGGGACTGGAGCAGTAGGGGCCGCAGGGAGAAATTCCACTGTTTGGTAAAAGGAAACTAAAGAGTGTAGATCTCTGTGTGTGTGTGTGTGTGTGTGTGTGTGTGTGATGGATGCTGGCTCAGCCATGGTAGAGCACCAAGTAGATTCCTACGGTTCTTGATGTCAGGCTCTGGTTCCCAAACAACATCTCAGGACCCACCCAGGGCCAGGGGAAACCTGCCATTTTGAAGTAAAGGACATAAGCCTGGTTATATTTTCCACCTGCTGATTGTTGAGCCCTTGGGCCTTGAGTGAACATAGGCAGTAGCCTTACTGTGGACCTTGGGTGAGACACAGTGCTGTACTGGCTCCAGGTCTGACCCCGCACAGTCCCAGTAATGGTGGCCACAGTGGTGCTTGTATCATCCCTCCCATAGCTCCAGGCAGCTCAGCACACAGAAAGAGAGACTCCATTTCTTTGAGAGAAAGTAAGGGAGAGAATAAGAGTCTCTGCCTGGTAAACCATGGAATTCTCCCAGCTCTTACACAAGACAACTGAGATAGTATCTCTATAATAAAGTAAGAGCCCACAGTGTAACTGGGCTTAGGTTGCCCCCCAAAGCAGATATAGCTGCTTAGATCATGACATCCAAGTCCCTTTAAATACCTGAAAAGCCTTCCCAAGAAGGACTGCTACAAACAAGTTCAGACTGTGAAGACTATAGTAAATACCTAAATCTTCAATGCCCAAACACAAAAGAACATCCACAGGCATCAAGACCATCCAGGAAAACATGACCTCCTCAAACAAACTAAATGAGGCACCAATGATGAATCCCAGAGAGACAAAGACATGTAATATTTCAGACAAATAATTCAAAATAGCTGTTTTGAGGAAGGTCAGTGAAATCCAAGATAACACAAAGAAGCAATTCAGAATCCTAACACATAAATTTAACAAAGAGATTGAAATAATCAAAAAGAATCAATAAGAAATTCTGGAGCTGAAAAAGGCCAAATAGGAACAGCTCCAGGCTACAGCTCCCAACGTGAGCAACACTGAAGACGGGTGATTTCTGCGTTTGCAACTGAGGTACCAGGTTCATCTTACTGGGGCATGTTGGACAGTGGGTGCAGGACAGTGGGTGCAGCCCACTGAGTGAGAGCCAAAGCAGGGCAAGGCATCGCCTCACCCAGGAAGTGCATGGGGCCAAGGGAAACCATGACACACAGCACCTGAAAAATCGGGTCACTCTCACCCTAATATTGCACTTTTCCAAAGGTCTTAGCAAATGGCACACCAGGAGATTATATCCCGTGCCTGGCTCAGAGGGTCCCACGCCCACGGGGCCTCCCTCTTTACTAGCACAGCAAAGAGATCTAACTGCAAGGTGGCAGCAAGGCTCAGGGAGGGGTGCCCACCATTGCTGACATTTGAGTACGTAAACAAAGTGGCCAGGCAGCTCGAACTGGGTGTAGCCCACTGCAGCTCAAGGAGGCCTGCCTGCCTCTATAGACTCCACCTCTTGGGTCAGGGCCTAGCCAAACAAAACACAGCAGAAACCTCTGCAGACTTAAATGTCCCTGTCTGACAGCTTTGAAGAGAGTAGTGGTTCTCCCAGCATGGAACTTGAGATCTGAGAATAAACAGACTGCCTCCTCAAGTGGGTCCCTGATCCCCAAGTAGCCTAACTGCAAGGCACCCCCCAGTAGGGGCAGACTGACACCCCACACGGCCAGGTACCCCTCTGAGACGAAGCTTCCAGAGGAACAATCAGGCTGTTCAGCAATATTCACTGTTCTGCAGCCTCCACTGCTATACCCAGGCAAACAGGGTCTGGAGTGGACCTCCAGCAAACTCCAACAGACCTGCAGCTGAGGGACCTGACTGTTAGAAGGAAAACTAACAAACAGAAAGGACATCCACACCAAAACCCCATCTTTACGTCACTATTATCAAAGACCAAAGGTAGATAAAACCATAAAGATGTGGAAAAACTAGAGTAGAAAAGCTGAACATTCAAAAATCAGAGCGCCTCTCCACCTCCAAAGGAATGCAGCTCCTCACCAGCAATGGAACAAAGCTGGACGGAGAATTGACGACTTGAGAGAAGAAGGCTTCAGACGATCAAACTTATCCAAGCTAAAGGAGGAAGTTGAAACTGATCACAAAGAAGCTAAAAGCCTTGAAAAAAGATTAGATGAATAGCTAACTGGAATAACCAATGTAGAGAGTCCTTAAATGACCTGACAGAGTTGAAAACCATGGCACAAGAACTACATGACAAATGCACAAGCTTCAGTAACCGATTCAATCAACTGGAAAAAAGGGTATCAGTGATTGAAGATTAAATGAATGAAATGAAGCAAGAAGAGAAGTTTAGAGAAAAAAAGAGTAAAAAGAAACAAACAAAGCCTGCAAGAAATATGGGACTATGTGAAAAGACCAAATCTATGCCTTATTGGTGTACCTGAAAGTGATGGGGAGAATGGAACCAAGTTGGAAAACACTCTGCAGGATATTATCCAGGAGAACTTCCCCAACCTAGCAGGGCAGGCCAATATTCAAATTCAGGAAATACAGAGAACACCACAAAGATAACTCCTTGAGAAGAGCAACTCCAAGACACATAACTGTCAGATTCACCAAAGTTGAACTGAAGGAAAAAACATAAAGGGCAGCCAGAGAGAAAAGTCAGGTTACCCACAAAGGGAAGCCCATCAGACTAACAGTGGATCTCTCTGCAGAAACTCTACAAGCCAGAAGAGAGTGGGGGACAATATTCAACATTTTCAAAGAAAAGAATTTTCAACTCAGAATTTCATATTCAGACAAACTAAGCTTCATAAGTGAAGGAGAAATAAAATCCTTTACAGACAAGCAAATGCTGAGAGATTTTGTCAACACCAGGCCTGCCCTACAAGAGCTCCTGCAGGAAGCACTAAACATGGAAAGGAAAAACCGGT
>NW_016803042.1:41821-55015 GCF_001698545.2 Rhinopithecus bieti
AATAAATATATAAAAATACATAAACAATAAAAAAAGAAATTCTGTATCTGAGAAATTTCATTGACATACTGAAGAATGCGTCACTGTCTCTCAACAGCAGAATTTATTAAGCAAAAGAAATAATTAGTGAGCTTGAAGGCAAGCTATTTGAAAACACACAGTCAGAGAAGACAAAGGAAAAAGAATACAAAAGAATGAAGCAAGCTTAGAAGATCTAGAAAATAACCTCAAAAGTGAAAATCTAAGAGTTATTGGCCTTAAAAAGAAGGTAGAGATGGGGTAGAAAGTTTCTTCAGGGATAACAACAGAGGACTTTTCAATATTCAGTAAAAGAGGTTTATAGAACACCAAGCAAATTTAACCCAAATAAGTCTACATCGAGGCATTTAATAATCAAACTCCCAAGGTCAGGGATAAAGAAGATATCCTAAAAGCAGCAAGAAAAAAGAAACAAATACCATACAATGGCGCTCCAATACATCTAACAGCAGACTTTTTAGTAGAAACCTGCAGGCCAGGAGAGAGTGGCATGACATATTTAAAGTACTGAAAGAAAAAAAATTCATCCTAGAATAGTATGTCCAGTGAAAATATCCTTCAAGCATTAAAAATAAATGAAGACTTTCTTAGACAAATAAAAGCTGAGAAATTTCATCAACACCAGACCTATGCTACAAGAAATGCTAACGGGAGGTTTTCAATCTGAAAGAAAAGAATGCTAATGAGCAGTAAGATATCATTGGATGGTACAAAACATACTGGTAATAGTTAAGTACACAAAAAACATAGAATATTATAGCACCATAATTGTAGTGTGTGAACTACTCATATCTTGAGTAGAAACACTAAAAGATCTTATCAAAAATAATAGCTACAACAGTATTTCAAGACACAGACAGTATAAGATATAACTAAACAAAATGGCAGAAGTAAGTCCTGACTTACCAATAATAACATTAAATGTAAACAGACAAAAGTATCTAATACAGACATACAGCAGCTGAATGCATAAATAAATTAGACCCAAAAGTCTGTTGCTTGCAAGAAATACACTTCATGTATAAACACACCATAGACTGAAAATAAAGGGATGAAAAAAAAATTCCATGACAATGGAAATTTAAAAAAACAGGAATAGCTACACTAATATCAGACAAAATAGTTTTCAAGACAAAAACTGCAAGAAGAGACAAAGAAGGTCATTACATAATGATAAAGTGGTCAATTCAACAGAGAATATAACAGTTATAAATATATATTCACCCAACACAGGAGCACACAAATATGAAATGCAAATCTAATTAGAGCTAAAGAAAAAAATAGGCCCCAGTACAATAATAGCTGGAGACTTCAACATCCCAATGTCAGCATTTGATAGATCATCCAAACAGAAAATTAACAAAGAAACATTAGACTTATTCTACACTATAGACCAAGTGGACCTATTAGATATTTACAAAACATTTAATCCAATGGCTGCAGAATACACATTCTTCACATCAGCACATGAATCATTCTCAAGGATAGACCATATATTAGGCCACAAAACAAGTTTTTCAAAATTTAAAGTAATTGAAATAATATCAAGTATCTTCTCTGACCACAATGGAATAAAACTAGAAATCAATTACAAGAGGAATTTTGGAAACTATACAAATATATGATAATTAAACAATATGCTCCTGAGTGACCAGTGGGTCAATGAAGACATTAAAAAGTAAGTTAAATTATTTAAACAAATAAAAATGGAAATGCAACATACCAAAATTTGTGGGATATAGCAAAAGCAATACTAAGAGGAACATTTATAGCTATAAGCATCTACATCAAAAAAGTAGAAAAACTTCAAATAAACAACCTAACAATGCATAATAAAGAACTAGAAAAGCAAGAAGAAGCCATTCTAAGCATTTAAACACTGGTGCTAATAGCATCTGCTAATATTCTTAATAGGGTAAGCTTAAAGAATACACAGAATTCTTTATCTCTTCCTAACTTTTATCATTAGAAGTTATAAATTTTATAAAATTTGAAAGAATGGTACAATGAAAACCCATACACACTTCTTGTGGACTTACCATATACGCTTTCTGTGTGTGTCTGTAAGCTTTATTTTGTGAAACCACTTAAAAGTAAGTTGTACACATCATGACCCTTCACCCCAAAGACTACAACATGCATCTCCTACATAACCATAGACCATCATTACTTCTAAAAAAAAAAAAAAAAAAAACCATAGTTCTATAATATCCAATGAACTACCCATATTCAAATCTATACAATTGTATCAAAACTGACATACTCCACATATATCACACATACACACACACACACATACACGCACAAGCAAACATATGTTTCAAATTCAGAATTCAATCAAGTTGTATGGGCTTTTTGTGGTTATGACTTTTCAGTCTCTTTAATATATAATATAGAACATTATCTTACCTGTTGGTTGGTTGGTTGGTTGGTTGGTTGGTTGGTTGGTTGGTTGGTTGGTTTGATAATTTTTCAAGATATCAGCATTTATTGAATGTCCAGGCAGTTATTTTGTAAAGTTCCCAAATTCTAGATCTGTCTCTTGCCTCGTAAATACATTCAGGTTGATTTTTGGCAAAAATACATGAGCAGTGATGTAGCATACCTCTCCTAGCACCCCAACAGAAAGCGTTTAAAGTTAAGTTGTCCCTCCATTAGTGTGGCTACGTGTGAACATTTGTCAAGTTGATGACCACCAGAATTTCCATTGCAAAGGTAGATTTTTCTTGTGTGATAATTAAGAATACATAGAATATGAGGAACATTGACCACTGAAGGGTTGAGGGGACCTAATATATGTTATTCCTAGTTTTGCACTGAATTCTGTGCTAATGGTAAATACCCCAGGGAGAACCATCCACAACAGTAATTCTTTACCTGTTCAAAAACAATGAGATTGATTGTACCTTAGATCTTGGACCATAAATCTCCTGAGACTCCAAAGGAAGTTTGCTAGATCTCATCTATTGGCACCTGTCACACATGGCTATGAGTATGAGGGCAGTTTATATTCTATTAATGAATTTGGTTCCCATGCAATTTGGAAAGCCAAAGATGGGTGGAGATATCATTCTGTGGCAGTGCTGGCCTACAAGCAAGTTCTAACAGATGTGAGGACTGTACTGGCAGGCTCCACTTCCTATAGTCTATTCATTCAATTGCAGGGCATAGGGCTGCCAAGGGCAGCAGTGGTAGAACACACAACATGACCTCTGGATCACAACTTTGGTGGATTGACTCAAGCCAAAAATCTAGTGGAAGCCCTGAGGATTCCACTACATCTAAATGATCTGTAAGGTCTAATTTTCTGCATTAATTGCTTATGCTTGAAGTTCTTAAGAGTGCATTCTGTCTCCTCATTGGACCCTGTATGACAAAAGTGTAAATATTAGAGAAATTTAAAAGAAAGACAACAAACCAGCTGGGCACAGTGGCTCACACCTGTAATCCCTGCACTTTGGGTGGCTGAGGTGGGTGGATCACCTGAGGTCAGGAGTTCAGGACCAGACTGGCTAACATGGCAAAACCCCATCTCTACTAAAAATACAAAAAATTAGCCTGGCATGGTGGCAGGCACCTATAATACCAGCTACTCAGGAGACCGAGGCAGGAGAATCACTTGAACCCAGGAGGTGGAGGTTGCAGTGAGCTGAAATCGCAGCACTGCACTCCAGCCTGGACGACAAGAGCGAAACTCTATCTCAAAGAAAGAAAAAAAAAAGAAAAAACTTTTCACTACAGTAGTCTCAGATATTTTATAGAGGACTAAATTATTATGAAGCTTCAATTAATGAAATATCATGCAGAAATATGCAATGTAGAATGCAGATGAGACATAACAGCAGTAATGACACTCTTCAGTCAGTTGAAGATTCTTTTCTGGGAAAAAGTGAAGAGTTCAAATACATCCAAATACAATAAGCTAAATGTTATACTCTTCCTTTAAAAGTAATGTGTAGGTTTTCTTGACTTTCTACTTCAGAGGCCACCACAAATCAGAGACCATACCCAAAAGCAGTGTTATTCAGATTTTCTAGAATGTCAGTGGGTTTCTCATGGTAAAAACGAATAGCTTTCCTACAAAACATGATGCCTTGGGTTATTAAGCAAAAATAATTCAGGACAGACTGCCAATTTAGCAGCTTTAGAGACATTCTGTGAAAGTTACAAGAAAATCCTTTCCCAAGGTGCTGACTTGCCTAAATGGAAGCACCTGGTCTGAAGATTAGTGCACCCCAGAAAAACTCTAGGGAAAATACGCCACTTTTCTTCTATAGAACCCAAGTATTAGCCACCTGCAACTTCCCAAGTTCTTCAACATCGTAGGGTCATGGACTTTCTCCTTTAATATCTCAACAAGCCCCTTCTTCATACACCAAGAAGTCTGGGGGACTAAGGAGTCCTAACTTTTTCTTAGAGGACTATCAAAGGATGGTGTTACTCCCATATGCCTGTCACTCTGATTCCCTGCTTTATCTGAAATTTTTATCACACTTCCATAATAATTTGCACCCCCCACACACACCTATTCTGCTCCCTCATAGCTTATCCCAAAATAGATGTTTGCCCTCTTTTTTATTACTCTCAGAAAAACAGAGAATTTTACTAAAATTATTGGGCTAAAAGAAGGAAACGTGTAGAAAAATCAACAATATAAAATGTAATATTAGCCATCTCTGTTTCTGAAGTCCCTCTTCCTTTCCCTCTACAGGGTTTTTTGTTGTTTCGTTGTGTTTTTTTTTTTTTTTTTTTTTTTTTTTTTTTTTTTTTTGCTTTTGACTACTCTCCCCATCATGGTCCATATTGCTCTAGGACCCTTCTCTGCAGGTGGCCCTTCTCTGTATCTCCACTTCTTTCTCATTCTGTTGTCTCCCCAGACATCTTAGGCTCACTCCTGTACTCCTGGTATTGTGTTATTTATTACATAAAGTTATTTTATTTTCATTGCTGCAGCCCTAACCCAACAATATGAGACCTCTGGCCTCACATTCCCTAACCAAAAGACAGTGTTGTCAAAAACATAAAAGTCACCTGCCTAGAGTTTCTCTCTAATAACATTAAAACAGTGTATCAATTAGGGATAGATTCTGCTTCATGAATAGTAATAGCTTTAATACATTGAAGGAGACGAATAATATTTTTTCTACAAAATGAAAAGTATAAGGATAATACTGTGGCTCCAAAAAGCAATTAGTGACCCAGGCTTTTCTAACTTTCAGCAACACAAGACTTAGCACGTGTCCATTTCATTTGTGCTCATAATATAGATGATCTGCATTCAACTAGGAAGACTGGCAAATGTTTAAAAACTAAAAAATAAAGCAAGCAAGCTAAAAAGACAAGCCACCCAAGTCTATCTCTTTTAAAAGACTTTTCTGGAAGCCCCATCCAAAATTATTACTTTCTCTTTCATTGACCACACCTGTGTTACACACCCACTACTCTATAAGGGTATGTATAAACTAGGGTTCTGTTAGAAAAAAAAAAAAAAGATAAAATAAATATTTATTAGGCAATCAGAAATATCCATGAACTGCCACACTGATCAAACAAATTCAAGATGTTATCAAACAACAAGTATCTATATTCTGTCAAGGGTTCAAGTAAACCAAAAGGCTCAGAGGAAACAAAGGGAGGTCTGAAATGTTAAGAGCAGATCCCCCTGTCAAGAGCAGATCCCCCTGTTACTCTCATTAGACATTTGCTTTGGTCCAATAGATGAGATCTATGTGGGATTCACATGACCACTTTATGCATCATGAGCACTTAAATTGTGAAACACGGCCATTTTGTATCCAAAGTGATGTGTTGCCTTCATGACATTCTGCATAGATCAGATCACCTGCCTTCTCCCTACCTGCAACCAGAGTAATTTTCTCCACCAAGCTGCATTCGTTTCTTCCTCTCAGACTGCAACCAGTGTTTCCTTTTAGTTGTTGGTGGGGGAAGGGACTAGGACTGTTTTCTTTTAGCTTTAATATTTTTAATTAAGGCCAAAATCTTTTGTACAAAACAGTGTGGATAGAGTACATATTCTCTCCATCTTGAGCATGCCCCTTCTACCCCCAGTCATAAGATTTTTTCTTCCCTTACATCTACAAAGTAGACCAATAAATTTCTGAAACCTGCTAATTCCCATTTATTGTGAAGGGCATTGGGAATATTAAAACAGGTAAGAAATTGTCCTTGCCTTGTAAAAGCTTATCATTTGGGGGGTGTGACAGACCATCACAGAGCAATGTGGAAAGTTTTACAATAGAAGTATTCCTAAGTTACCATGGGTGCCCTGAATTGGACAAGTAACCCAGCCAGAGAGTAAAAAAAGAGACAGAATTGTTATGTTTTACATGGGAATACTCCTATTCTGAATCTTAAAGGTATGTGGGGGATGCACATTCCAAGCAGAGGTAAAACATAGGCAGAAGGAAATGAGTAAAGGGAGAAACCTCTGGTACGTGTAGAAAACAATAGACTAGATTGTGGTTGCTAGAACATAAAGCGTGAGAAAGAGAGTGCTGACAGATAAATGGAGAGGGGATTAAGGTCAGATCATGGAGGACCTCATACATCATCTTAAAAACCTTTAGCTTGATTCTGCAATTGATGGCGAGAACACGTGAAGAATTTTAGACTAGAAAGTACCAAGATCAGCATTACATTTTAGATGTGGCTTTAGATTAAAAGAGGATAAAAGGCAGGGATAAGATGCAGTCAAGGAAACTAGATTGAAGACTGCTGTGATAACCCAGGCATGAGACGATAGGAACCTAAATGAAACACGTAAAATAAAAAGTGAGTAATATTAGAGAAATAATGTGTTTATTCATTTAATGAATGTCTCTTAAACATGCTTTACGTGATAGACACTCTTATGGGCACAGGAACACTGAGCAAAAAAAAAGCAAAAATCCCTAGCTTAATGGAACTTCCAAGAAAATGTTAAAGTTCTTCCAGATCTATGGATAATACTGATTTACTTGCGCAACCAAAGGTTAACCTTCACAAGATTTTTGGCCCAGTCCTAAAACATAGCCTTTGTCAGAAGAGAAAACAGGAGACAAGAAGTCAAAGTCCTCATGCACGGTGTCCTAAATCTTGAAGGACCTAGTTCTTGGAGAATACTAATTCAAAGAAACCACCTCATTAATGCACCTCTTTGATGAATATAAATAACTTCCACAGATCTCTGAAACACCTTTAACATTTTCATCTTTTGGAAATACAGCAGTTACCTCCCAGCTTGCTTTTCTTAGCAATTTTGATGGTGCGGTGATGTCAGGATATAGCATTATTATTTACCTAGGCTGTGCACTGATCATTCCATTTTTTCATAAAAATAAGGCCCATGGAAATTCTTCGGGACCACTTACAAATATGGTGTATTCACTCAACTTTGCAACTTTTGAAATATCTGTTACCCTCAGCTCTAATTTTAAAACCTTTTGAGATATGTTACCCTCAGCTCTAATTCTGAGATATCTGTTGCCCTCAGCTCTAATTTTAAAAGTTGCTTTTAAATTAAATATAAAATAAATATGATATTTAATAGTAAAATCATAGTTTTACTAACTCAGAAAGTTTTTAAAGCAGTTTTACACATTTGCTTCCTTACTCTGTTTTAAAGCAATAAGAACCTGGAAACACTTCAGACTGTTAACTAAGGTTAAAGTATTTATGGGAGAGCCTGTCTTTGAATTACTACATAATAGCAACTTTCCTATCATACAACACCTGGCAAAGCAACTTTTTCCTACGTCTTCTACTCTGAATAGGTAATCAGCTTTTTCTAGTGCTTGCTCTACCACTAACTAGCTTGATAACCATGATAAAAGAGATAATTTCCTAATTTGGAAATGGAGTAATTGAATAACAACATTCCCTTCAGCAAGGTGATTCTAGATTGTGTGATTAAAAAGAACAATTTTCAAACCAGACATTGTATTCCAGAGACAAGAGGGTATTAATCAAAAAATAAATGTTTTAAACCAATTAAAATATCTAGACCAGACAAAACAAATCCCAATATATCAAATATATCAATGTTATAGATAAGAAATATGGCTCCTAGAACCCTGAGACATGCAAAGTCTCTGTTTTTTAAAATGGTAGATGCAGATGAAGGTAGTGGTTTTCTTGACAACTTTCTTTTTTATTATTATTATTTATAGTAAACTTTATTTTCACTGATATTTCACTTAACATAATTTCAAAATCAGTCTGTGGTCTAAGATGAGCAAAAGAACAGATACTCTACTTTTTCACACTGTTCCTCAGAGCACGGAATGGGGTTTCACGGTTCTCAATGTCAACACCTAACATTTTACTCTTGAGATTTACCTATAGATACAGAAAGAAGAGATAACATCGATACACAAGAATCGATCTCTATGAGGGTCTCCATAAGCTCATGTTACATCCTCATTATAACCTCTGTAGGGTTATAATGGTAACAACTGATTTTCCACCCCTCCGCCAAGGTTGGTGTCTTTTTTTTTTTTTAGGTAAAATGTCAGATGCAAAAATACTGCACTTATTTCTGTTAATACATTGAAAACAGTGGAAGATGCAGATTTTTAATCCTTCATGAGTCCAAGCTGGAACATGACTTCTGCTAATCAGATGTCATCAACATACGAACTCCAACTTTGGCGGCCATCAGCAAACTGGCACCTGCAATTAAACCTACAGACATGACTTTTCCATAGTAGTAGGATCTCAATCCCATAACACCAACAAAAGTAACAGATGTAGCAGCTAGGAAAAGCCAAACGTTCCTTGGATCCTGAGACATCGGTAAGAACCCAAGCCAGCTAGGCTGCCGAAGAGCAGCCCTGCAGCCAGGGACGGCACCCTGCCTGTTTTTACATAGCCAACGATCCCACCAGAAACAACCAGTGCTGTGTAGCCAAAGCCAAACCAATGCAAAGGCACTAATGGGAAGGGGCTCTTCTCCATTCCTCTCTTCTCAGTCCAGAAAAGAGAACAAGAATCATACTCTCCAAGGATCCGCACGGATCTCCCGAAGGCCCGCGCGGTCCACAAGCGTGCACAAGCCGCGAGGCACAGTAGCCAGGTCGCCCTTGACAACTTTCTAATTTTCTTCTTGGCTATTGAGTGTTTCAATTTTTTTCTCCATTTAGGAGTTAATTTGGGTAACATATTTCCTGGGAAACCATCCATTTCAAGGAGCTTTTTATATCTATTAACATCGATTTTGAAAACCATTTTCTTGTAGCCCCATTAATGATGTCTACATTGGTGGGTCAATCCCTGTCCTCACCCAGAAGTGTATGTATTTATGCTTTCCCCTCTTCCCACCACCCTCTTGATGAGGCTAAGTGGAAAGGTACCTATTTGAATAGGTTTATTTTGTTATTATTGTATTAAATCTCCTGGACATATCAGTTCTACTATTTTTGTATTTCTAATCTATTAATTTATGTTTTCATCTTTATTCACTCGCTTCTTCCTTTTGCTTTCTTGAACACATTTTCTCAATATTTTATACTGAATTTTCAATATCCTGTACTGAATAATTATTACTCTCTTTTCTTTAGATTTATGTTTAGTTTACTTTCAAAATATTCTACAATTTCAGTTTTATTTTTTATTTGACCTAAGAGTTGGTTAAAGTTACTGTTCCATTTGTTTTTACTTTTGATAGGTATATCTAGTTTTACTAAACTATATTAAGAAATTATGGTTTCTACTTTCTAGAATTTATTGAGATTTTCTTTGTAGGTTCATTTTCAATGTAGGTTCATAAAAGGTGATGCTTCCATGGCATAAAAATTTTTATAACGTATCTATTAATTATATTATATTATATTATATTATATTATAAGAAGCTGGAGATGTGGGTGTTGGCTCCTGATATCATCTTTAATTTGGTCAAAAATATGCTGTGCTGCTTGCCATGATCTTTGGATATTATAATAATTAAGTCTTTCCAAATTTTGGCATCAATAATGCTTTCTGTTCTATTAGTGTTCCTTTCTCTGAGGTATCTGGGGTTTTTTCATTTTGTTTTGTGTTATTTTGTAAGTGAGGGATTAGAAAAGATTGTATTTACTGGAGAAAAATCATGTATTTCCAAAAAAAAAATAAAGGAGATAAACAAGGGTCATATCCCAATTTAATAAAAAAAAGAAAAAGCCCCATAATTAATTACTTACTTTTTCCTAGTCTAAAAGCTTTGATTACTACTAAGTTCAAGACAGGTAAGCAGAACTGACATATTTCGCAAAGTTATCTATCTTTGTTGAAAGGTGCTTTCTGATGACTCTACCTAGTTTGGACTTTTCTAAAGAATAATCGTTTTTCGGCCAGAGGCGGTGCCTCATGCCTGTAACTCCCAGCACTTTGGGAGGCGCGAGGTGGGCAGATTAACCTGAGGTGCAGGGAAAGGTTCGAGAGCGCAGCCTGGCAACATGGCGAAAGCGCCATCTCTAGCTAAAACTACAAAAAATTAGCGGGTGTGTAGCAGCGGCACCTTTAATCCAGCTAGCCTTGGGAGGGCTGAGGCAGGAAGAATCATGTGAACGCTGGGAGGCAGAGGTTGCAGTGAGCCAAGATCGCGCATTACAGCTTGCCTGACAAGAGGGGCGAAACTCCAACTCAAAAAAAAAAAAAAAAAAAAAACAAAAAGAATAACAATGTTTTTCTCTCCTATGAAGTGAAAATGTAAAGTTTAATTCAATAACCTATTTCTTCCTTTACTATTTATTCATCAGTAATTTGTCATAAAATAACTGCTACTGACATTATAATCCTTTTCTGTATTTTCTTAGTGAAATTGACTTTTTTTTGGTTCGGGCTGGCAAGAATCCATTCACCCGAATGCTCATGGCAGTGGCCAGTTTTCACTTGGAGATCCACACCTCTCTATTTCAGTCCACCCGACTCTCCTGCTGAATCTAGACGTACCATTGACCTAGGATGAGCCCCTGGTGACAATGCTGTGTAGGAATGCTATCCTGGGTTCAAATGTATCCCCTCAAAATTCACGTGTTGAAGTCTTGACCCTCGGTACCACAGAAAGTCACTGCATTTAAAGATGAGCCTTTTCACAGGTATACATACATAACAAACCTGCACGTTATGCACATGTACCCTAGAACTTAAAGTATAATAATAATAAAAAAAGATGAGCCTTTTACAGTAATTAAGGTTAAATGAGGTCATTATGATAGGCCCTAATTTATTATGACTGTCATCCTTATTTAAAAAGGTGAGATTAGTACACAGACACACAGAGGAATGACCACGTAAGGACACAATGCATAAGCAAGCCAAAGAGATAGGCTTCAGAAGAACACAGTCTGTGGCATTTTTTATGGCGGTCCTAGCAGACTAACACAAATGGGTATGTGACCCAAATCAGGCTAATGAGTACCAATAGAATTCAACTCTGGAAATGAATATTCTTCACTACTGCATTTGGATGTTTTTCACTGCTAAACTTAAAGAATGTTTTTCACCACTGCACCACATTTTTACAACTGCATTGTGATTCAAAGGCTTGGGCTGCTGCTGCCCTCCTACCACGATGGAGCTATGCCTGTCAGAAAATGTAACCAACATTTAGAGCTGAAGGACGCATTATAAAAGAAATAACACAATGCTGTCATTTGAGCCCCTGAGTTAAGGTGAAACTGAAATTGCATCTATTCAGGAATTTCAATTTTATGAGTCAAGAAAATCTCTTTTGTAATAATCTGAATTGAGTTTTCTGTCTTTGTAGCTAATAGAGTCTTAACTAATATATTTAATATACAAGAATTCTGAGCCAAAAATTGTCAAACTCACAGACTGGTTTTTTTTGAAATGGCAATTGCATTGAAATAATACAGTCCTATGGAAAGATGCCATGATCCCTATTTATAGGAAAATAATATCTCCCGAAAACCAATTGTATAGGAAAATTCCTTGAAAGATTCATTCATTCTATAAAAGTCATTTCTTCTGGAAAGTATAACTGTTTTAGGTTGGAAGAGTTGTGTAGAGTTTAAGCTTTCACTTTATATACTCTTGCATTGTTTTGTTCTTTACAACAAACACTATTTTAATAATATTTTCAAACAATAAAATGCATAATTTATAAATAAAAGGAAGTCATTCTGAAATCCTGAGTGGTGAAAATTGATTTCTTGTAAATGCTTTAAATAACAGACTATAGTACTAAATACCTAGTTTTCCCCAAGAAATTAAAGTTAATAATCATTCTGCACCATAAGAAAACAAGAAAAATAAAACTAAGGCAAATGCCCAGTTGATTTTGACATAAATAATTAAGAAACCATCCTTAACATGGAAGCTTTCATGTTTTTCAATCTTATGTAGACCACATTCAATCTACATGCCAGTTACCCACCAAAACACACTCCATTTCACTCAATCTAAACTTGTTCAGAAATGAAAAACACCAACATACACAAAAGAACTTCTATTTTTTAATTTTTAAGTGGGTTCAAAGACGTAACATTTTCTCGTGAGCAACATGATGTTGTATATATATATGGCATGAAAAATATGAAGAATTTAAAATTTGGGGATTATATACAGTAATGTCCATATATATAAAATACATAGCATGTTTTAAAATCAATTAGAAGGATAGTATAGTATAATTTGTATATTTAAGCAATAAAGAATTCTAACTTTTTACTTTTTGGAAATTGAAACACATGCCTAGGGCGGAGCAAGATGGCTGAATAGGAACAGCTCTAGTTTCCAACTCCCAGCGCGAGCGACATAGAAGACACGTGATTTCTGCATTTTCAAGGCAGGTACTGGGTTCATCTCACTAGGGAGTGCCGGACAATCGGTGCTGGTCAGCCACTGCAGCCTGACCAGCGAGAACTGAAGCAGGGCGAGGCATCGCCTCACCTGGGCAGCGGAAGGGGGAAGGGAATCCTTTTTCCTAGCCAGGGGAACTGAGACACACAACACCTGGAAAATTGGGTAACTCCCACCCCAATACTGTGCTTTAAGCAAACGGGGCACACCAGGAGATTATATCCCACACCTGGCCGGGAGGGTCCCACGCCCACGGAGCCTCCCTCATTGCTAGCACAGCAGTCTGCCATCTAACCGCAAGGCAGCAGCGAGGCTGAGGGAGGGGCGCCCACCATTACTGAGGCTTAAGTAGGTAAA
>NW_016803042.1:59670-88579 GCF_001698545.2 Rhinopithecus bieti
AACTTAAAATATAATAATAATAAATGAATAAAAATAATAATACTAACAATATTTCTAGAGATATAGTTCCCTTAAATTAACATAAAAAATCAAATTTACAAAAAACAGCATAATGTGCATTTTTTCAATAATGCTCATACCTTTTCATTTTTCCATAAGTTATTGGGGAACAGGTGGTGTTTGGTTACATGGGTAAGTTCTTTAGTGGTGATTTGTGAGATTTTGGTGCACCCATCACTCAAGCAGTATACACTGCACAATATTTGTAGTCTTTTATCTCTTACCCCCCCCCCCACTCTTCCCTCCAAGTCCCCAAATTCCACTGTATCATTCTCATGTCTTTGCATCCTCATAGCTTACCTCCCACATATCAGTGAGAACATACAATGCTTGGTTTTCCATTCCTGAGTTACTTCACGTAGAAGAATAGTCTCCAGTCTCACTCAGATCACTGCAAATGCTGTTAACTCATTCTTCTTTATGGCTACATAATACTCCATCATATATATATATTTACTACAGTTTATTTATCCACTTGTTGATTGATGGGCATTTGGGTTGGTTCCACGATTTGGCAATTGTGAATTGTGCTGCTATAAACATGCGTGTGCAAGTATCTTTTTCAAATAATGACTTCTTTTCCTCTGGATAAATACCCAGTAGTGGAATTGCTAGATCAAATGGCAGTTCTACTTTTAGTTCTTTAAAGAATCTCCACACTGTTTTCCATAGTAGCTGTACTAGTTTACATTCCCACTAGCAGTGTAGAGGTGTTCCCTGTTCACCACGTCCACACCAACATCTACGGTGTTTTGATTATTTATTATGGCCATTCTTGTAAGAGAGTTTTGTGGTTTTGATTTGCATTTCCCTGATCATTGGTGATGTTGAGCTTGGTTCTGATTTGCATTTCCCTGATCATTAGTGATGTTGAGCATTTGTTCATGTTTGTTGGTCATTTGTATATCTTCTTTTGATAATTGTCTATTCATGTCCTCAGCCCACTTTTTGATGGGATTGTTTGTTTTTTTCTCACTGATTTGTTAGAGTTTGTTGTAGATTCTGGATATTAGTCCTTTGTCAGATGTATAGATTGTGAAGATTTTCTCTCACTCTGTGGGTTGTCTGTTTACTCCGCTGTTTTGTGCAAAAACTCTTTAGTTTAATTAGGTCCCAACTATTCATCTTTGTTTTTACCACATTTGCTTTTGGGTTCTTGGTCATTAAATAATGTGCATTATTTTAAATGCATTCCCCAAAAGACTATTATACTGTAGGAATCCTTTACATTGGAGTCCTCCCATTCATTCACAAGATGGCTGGGTCTATAAAAGTACAGTTTTATATATAGTAGAGTATAATGGGAAAACCAATAGCTTGTTGTCAAAGAGATTCAGGGTGCATTCTTACCAGCTTGTCATCTTAGGTAAGTTATTTAACTCATCTGTCTCCATTTTCTTAATAGCAGAATTAGAATATTATCATCTACTTTTCAGGCTGGAGGGAAGACTAAGGATCTGGTCTGTAGTACATGCTTACTACATTCCTTAAATTTTAGGAATTCATTTATTTTTTAAAGCAAGGTATACACTTGCTGTAGCATCACATAAAATAAATTTTGGCTGAAAGGCATTTATATTTTAAACACAAGCTGCAAAATGCTTAACCCAGGCTGGGAATCTTGTAAGCACTCAATAATCCTATATGTGTGATATTCATTATTCAAAACATATTTTATGAGTACCTTTCTACAGGGTCTGTGCTAGGTATTAGAAGTCAATTCCTCTGATAAAGTCACAAATGGGAGCTGTCTTACATGCTTTATTTCCAGCTCTGTCTAGTACAATAAGAGACTTGATTGGCAAGAGCTAATGCCCCCTTGACTTAGAGTTGTGTTTCAGGAAAACAGAAATAATTAATTATTAGTAAAATAAAACAGGTGCCCAAATGCCAGTTTTATTTATGCCAGTTGTCCTTGCCTGACTTCCCTCTTGCCAATTCATTTAATCCACTTCAACATGTTGGTCAGAACACTGGGTTCATTCCATTCCTTTAAGTATATAGTACAATAAAGTAGGAAACTTCATTCTAAACAAAGCTTCAAAATTGATCTCCTTAAAACAACAGAGAAAACAATCATGAGATGGACAAGAAAAAATAAAAATTTCTCAGGGGTGAAATGTACTTTCTTAGATCCAAGCAAGCAAATATATTTGCAGAACTCCATCTCAGAAACAAAATGTAATTGCATTGACAATGAACACTGCCTTATCTTTTTCCATATCATAAATGCTAAAAATATCTGTACTTTTGAGAATTTGACTTGACAGCTCAATTTTTTAGAGATCAATGTTTGCCATACCAGAGTACCATTGCCTTAGGTGATCATACTAAAAAATTACAACTCTATGCTCCTATGTTATGTAATAAATGTTTTGAATATTACTGGGTTTAACATACAGGATTTGAACTAAGCAAAAAGAAAATCAAGCCCTTCCTCCTCCAAGACAACACTTACGGTGATCCAGTCTCTCAGCACAATTTGCACTATTGATGCAAAAATGTTACTCCAGGCCTATCCACCTAAAAAAACGGAGTTTCAGACACCAGTTTTCCACCTTCTGCTACCAGTTCATTAGTGAACACTCAAAACAGTTTTTGCTGCCCCACATAACCTCACAACGGCAAAAGTCAGATAATGAATATTCATTTGGTTATTTTCCCCTAGGTAGCATCTGAATATGAATCTCAGAGTCTGAGAGACACCATTTCAAATCCTGCTTCTGTCTTGTATTCAGATAACTTCTCTGGATCTCAATTTTTTATCAATAAAAATGTTGATAAGAATAATCTACCTAGTAGCATTGTCAAGAAGATGAAATAAAATAATTTATTTAAAGTCTCAGAACATACCATTTACCTTAATAAATGATAGGCTGTTATTACTGAGGAAACGTTGGGTGAGATTATCAGTGCCTACCAAGACAGGTGATATGGTTTGGCTCTTTGTCCCCACCCAAATCTCATCTCAAATTGTGTTGAGGAAGGGACCTGGTGGGGGGTGAGTGGATCATGGGGTGCCTTCCCCCACGCTGTTCTCATACTAGTGAGTGAGTTCTCATGAGAGCTAATAGTTTAAAAGTGTTTGGCAGCTCCCCCTCACTCTCTCTCTTTCCTGCCACTTTGTGAAGAAGGTGCTTGCTTCCCCTTCACCTTCTATTATGATTGTAAGTTTCCTGAGGCCTCCCCAGCCATGAGGAACTGTGAGTCAATTAAACTGCTTTCCTTTATAAATTACCCAGTCTCCAACAGTTCTTTATAGCAATGTGAAAACAGACTAATACAACAGGGGAGTGAGAACAAAGCTCTTCCATTAGAGCACCCAGAGCAGCCAAACTCCTCCCTGGGGACTGACGCTAGAAACTTCACTAAGGTCAACTGTGATGAAAGAGAAAGGCATAACAGAAAACTAGATGGACTTAGCCAAAACACACAACTTAATCAAAACATGAACACCTCCTTTCTGAACTTTCTACTTGCATTTTAATTCTTTTTTCCATTTGCAATATCCTGTCAGTCCTATCATCCCTCCAAGGGGCGATAAAGATCCCTTTAATGATGTATAGCTATCTGGCTGATGATGCTTAACTGTTGCTAAGAAATACCAAAAAAAAATTTCCTTTTATGCAAATACCCAGATATATCCAAAAATTAGTTATCTCCTAACCCAAAACATTATCATTCCACTGTTGAAACATTGAGATGGTCCAATATGAATACAGAAACAACAGGAGGAAAACAGAGAGCAAACCAAAAATGTCATCTTTTGATTGATAAAGACTATATATCCAAGATCATAGTTTAATATAAAAGACAATTTGACTTGTTAATTGCGCCCATTGTTAAGCAGATTGACATAACTAGTAACAGGCAATGCTGAGCAAAAGCAGGTGAGACTTAAGCATAGAGGAGCTGAAGAGAACTGCTCCATGAAGACAGCTTAATTACAAGAGAAAAAAAGCAGCAGCTGAGCTGGGCACGCTCAGTTTATCCTTTCAAATTGATATGAGTTACTTCTGGGCAGAGTATAAAAGGCAAGGAGAGTCGCCAAGGCAAGGAGAGTCGCCACTATTGCCACATTAATATTGTGCTCCCTTAACTGAGAGAAAACTTCAGGAATGAGGGATGATACAGTCTCCCCTAACATCCACAACCAGAAAATAAACTGAAAAACCTAAGAAATACAAGGCATTTATCCTTTGCCAAACAGTGGGGTCAATTCCCAAAAGGTGGCATTACAAAAGTTAAAATTATATTTTAACATACCCTCAAGCATAATAATCAAAGTTCTGGAAGACACTTGCATCCCATAAGCAAACCATATTATAAGAACTGTCTCCAGTAGAACATCTTGCACTTGGGTCCAAGTCTTAATCATTCAGGACATACTATTGCTGTGTGTTATGGCTCCAAAAGACGAGACTAATCCCTTCTCTTAATGAGTTTGCTTTTTTTTTCCAGGAGCACCAAGCAAGAATCTCAATACATTTGAAACAATTTTAGAAACGTACACAGATACCAGATAGGAATCAAAATGCCTACGTTTCTACTGCTAGAGCTGGAATAAAAAATATAGCTTGGAAAGACAAATGTCACATGACCTCACTCACATGTGAAATCTAAAATAAACAAAAAAAAAAAGTTGTCTCCTAGAAGCAGAGAGTGGGGAGGGAGGAAGGAGGAGAGAATATGGAGAGGTTGGTCAACAGATACAGAGTTACAATTAGATGGGAGGAATAAGTTCCGCCATTCCATTGCACAGTAGGGTGACTATGGTTAACAGTAATATATTGTATATTACAAAACAGCTAGTAGAGAGGCTGTTAGGTGTTCTCACCACAAAGAAGTGACAAGTGTTTGAGGTGACGGACATGCTAAATACCCTGACTTGATCATTACACAACATATATATGTATTAAAAACATTAAATTATACCCCCATAAATATGACAATTATAATGTTTTCATTTAAAATTAGTTTTGAAAAGGAAATATTAGTTAGATGTTTCCAAAATTAAGCTTCCCATTTTTCCCACACTGAATCCAGCCACCCCAAACTGCATATGTCCTTTCCACAAGTCCAAAGCCTACCCAGGTAATTATCTGTATGGAGGCAGAAAAATGAAAGCAGCAGCACTCAGTGCTTTCACCCAGAGACGCAGGACAGGCCACGTTGTTAGAGAGACATTTAACTCTGTATTCTCTCTCAGAAGGGAAAGTGAAATGTTGTCATATCCTTGCCATCTCATCAAGAGAGAAATCATTCAGCTTTGCACATAGAGGAATTAGTGAAAAGTACAAAGCAGCATAGAAGCCTCCTGCCCACTACTTTCAAATGGCAAATTATGGAGAGAAGGAAAAAATCATTTTCCCTTATAGCTTGTGGTGATCTGCAAAGACAGATTCTGCTCTAATATTGCCTTTTGTGGTGGATGTGAATTTCAGTACATATTTTCATGTACTGAAATTGTGAAAAATATAACTTGTTTGGTTTTTCTATAATTTATCATAATTCCCTTTCTAGGAATAATGTGACCATTATCCCAGTTTGCCGAGGACAGTTCCACTTTACACATGCTATCCAGGTATAATTATCAATAGTTTCCCTTTTCACCCTCAACTGTCCCAATCTGGACAACAGTTGAGATGGTCCTGCTAATAACATGTCTGTCCTAACAGGTAGTAGAAACTTAATCCCAGGGGCTTCCTTGCTTTATCCTAGTGTGACCTGAGCATCTGATGAGTCTCCTTGTTTTTGATCTTCAGGTGTCACCCCATGAAGGCTGCCAGGCTGCCATTTCTTTGCTCTCAATCTTATCAGAAACAGTTCCCAGAGTTGAGCTTTCTCTGTTATGCTACTTCAGGTACAGGCAGTCACCATGAAGCTCCCCACACTATGCTGGCACAAAAGAAATTAAGATGTCAAGAGCCCTGTGTCACTTTCACACCTTCATCCAGCACACAGAAAGGAGTCTGCTGTCCATGTGTTACACTGGGCCCACTATGGTCCCAGGCTCCTTGCATGGGAATCCTTCTCCCATTCATGCCCCTCACTGCAGCATGGGAAACGTTGTAAAGCTGTTCCCTAGGTCTTGCTGTTTCTTTAAGCTCCATCAGGAACGGGACACGGCATGTCCTTGCCTCTCCCAGAACCACCAGAACATCTAGGGCTTTTTATTTGCTTCTCCCACCTCCAATATAGAATGACCCAAGAAGGCAAAGCACAGGACCTAGCAATCAGCGATCAGTAAGTATAGTTGATTATCCTTACTAAATCTCCATTTCATCATCTATAAAGAGGTAAAATAGAATCTATTTTACTAGCTTGTAGTGAAGTTCAAAGAAGTCAACATTTATCAAAAGGAAATTGCAAAGTATATTTAAATGCTACTATTTTTTCTTCTGTGAGTTCTTTGAGGGAAGTGACTGTGTTTTAGTCTTTATTCTTACCCTCTCACATAGTACCTTGTGTATTGTGAGTTCAAATAATGTTTTCAGTAAAATGATTACCTAAAACGTATATAAGACAAGCTTATAACATAGTAGAAAACATTCATTTTCCATCAAAGTAAGTAGAAATGATATCATGTAGGCATTTTACATCCCCTAGTATTTAACACAGTAGTAAGCCCATAAAAAGACAGTAGAGAATATTTATAGAGTGATTCATTCACTTTATCAAAATATGTTTAACTGGCTACCTGTGGCTCTTAAAACAAGAATATAACTTCAAAAATTTGTCCTGCAGAAACAATGAGAAAATCAAATTCAAAAAGTCACCATAATACTCTGAAAATATTATTTCCAGATATGGAAGGAAGGAAATATATTATATTAGGTTAAAACTATGTCAAGGAGACCCAACAATACAGTGGCAAGAAAACACTGTAAAGGAAGGCATCTCTCTCTCACATTCCAGAAAGGTCAGGCTGGCTGCTCTGCTTCATGCAGTCATTCAGGGGTCCAGGTTCTTTTCATCTCGGTTCTCAGGGATCCCCTGGGACACTGTCCTCATGTACGTGGTAGAGGCTGAATCACAGCATGTTTGTAGGGAGGGAATACAGCCCAGAAACAGCCCCATTATTTCTGTTCACATTCTATTGACAAGAACTGAAGTCATGTGACCATGCCTCACTGCCAGGGAGACGGCAGAAAACAGGAATTGCTTTGGTGGGCATCCAATCATAGTAATAGAGACACTTTTTATCCCAAATGGGTTAACTTAGAAAAACAATATAGCCAAAACAATACCTTTGCAGATCAGGAAGACAGGGTTATCAATGTCCTTATGTACAATGTATTTGTATCTGCTTAATATAGTTTATCAAAATTATATAGTATGTAGTTAGTAGGCAATAGACATTTATTTCAAGTTTGAGGGAAAAAAATAGAAGCCACAAGTATCTCTAGTCAATCAGAGAGAGCCGAAAGTCATAACAAACGATTTTGTTCAACTTAATCTAAGACTTACTAAAATGAGAGAAAAGAAACAACTAATTAAAATATCTTCTTTCAAAATCCATTTTAGTTAGGATTCCTAATTTAAATGGTTTATAACATTAGACACCAAAACAAAGGAGCAAATAATATACTAATAATAAATTAACTAAAATAGCAAGGACTTACAGAGTATTTAAAATAATAATGGATTATCATTCATTCATGTTTACCTTTGTTAATGAATCATGGGGCAACTACCCAAAAAAAAGTAAAATGTTCCATTTTAAGGATTTTGTGCCTTTTCATCCTACTCTCTGAGTGAGATCAGTAGAATGTTCAATATCCATATAATGAGCAGAAGAACGGGCTCAAAACAGTGTCCATCCCTAAACAATACCCGAATACTATAATATACATTTCTTTCAACATTATCTGTTTAAACCCTAAAAATCCATTTGAGTATTTGAAATTTAGAAAATAATTCCATAGAATGTTATTACAAAAACAACAATTCATAAGTATATAGTAAGCTTTCATTTTTAGCAAGCTTATGAGTTGCATTTACATTCACAACATTTATCAATCTAACAAATAGCCACAAACTTTGGTTCTAAGTTCTTTCTCCTATGCAAAAGAATTTTATAATCATTTAATAATCGAAAGGATTTTTTAAATTAGGAATTCCCAATACATGTTCAGGCTCTATTCTGTAAAGATGATATTTAAAAGATCCATTCACTCTGGGCAGCGTTATAATAACTACACCTGACCGGAGAGGTCACCTGATTCAGAGAACCTTCATTAACATAGCTGATACACACTCTTGACTTAGAACCAGTGCCTGGCACATGGCAGGTGCACAGTAAATAAAATTCTTGTTATTCTCAGTATTACTACATATCTAAAGCAACAGAACATGCTCTAATGACAACTAATCACACTTTCCTAAAATACTAGTGAAATCCATAAAAGGACAACATCTTTTCTAACCCTGGTTAGAAACATTTATCACTTTCATGGCCTTTATTTTTATGATCCGCATTAGTCCTCCTCAAACTGGTCTCTGTACAAAAAGTGACATTGCCATTATCCTTAGCAAACTAACACAAGAACAGAAAACCAAATACTGCATGTTCTCACTCACAAGTAGGAGCTAAATGATGAGAACACATGGACACCTACAGGGGAACAACACACACTGGGGCCTTCTGGAGGATGGAGGGTGGGAGGAGAGAGAGGATCAGGAAAAATAACTAATGGTACGAGGCTTAATACCTGGGTGATGACATACATTTACCTAAGTAACAAACCTGCACATGTATCCTGAACTTAAAAGTTAAAAAAACATGTCATTGTCTAAGTAGTCTCTGTTCACAAATGCTTAAAATTCTGTAAAGAATACACCCTTCCCTAACTTTGTTCTAGTTTGCAACCTTTTAACTATGATAGACACCTCCACTGTGATCAAATAAAATGGAGTCCTCTGTAGTTGCCTGTTACAAGCACCTGTGCTCTGAGTCTTTGGAAAGGAATTTTTGTTGTTGTGTTTTTTATACACTTGGCATAACAAAAAAAAATAGTCTCCACTGTTGTTTTACCGTGGGGTGGAAATCTTAGTTCATTATCAAACGTAAAAAATTATAATTTTATATTGTAACTAATCTTTTGTGTCACATCATGACACGGGAAAAAAACTATAGCCTCCCTAAAACTAGAGCTTTTCTTCTTTTGCCAAGTAACAAATAAGGTCCAATGAGAAGGGAGTGTTTAGAGTGCCCAGCCTTTGGCAGCTGATGTAGTGAGGGGAAAAAAGAGTTCTATCTAATTTTTTTTAATCAAACTCATTTAACTGCCAGATCTAGCCAATTTTCGATGTCACATGACCACAAGAGTATCTCTAAGGTGGAAGTCATCCCATCTTGTTTTTGGTATTTAATATATAAAGGTAGCTCTGAAACATCCTTTGTTCTGTCTGGTCCCCTCAGGAATCTCCTTGTTTCTTTCATTAGTGATGCACCTGAGGCCATGGGAATCTGCAAGGCAAACAAAAGTTTTATTTCCTCAAATGTAACCCTGCTGCCTCTGCTCCCAGGCTCTTTCCAGCAAGGTGGGTGTGGGGTCCCTCTCAGTCAGGTCTACCAGTATCCATACACTCATCACCTCCCCTTAGTCTCTCTTCTTCCTGCCGGCTTAGCAGGAACTCATCTCTCCTCACAAATCTGTGTTGTGTTCTAATGTGTGGACTCCTTCCCACTCCCACATGGGGGTGTGGGCTTTTAGAAAATGAAAGCCAGGAGGCCTCAGGTTCCTCAGGAAACAGACACTAAGGTGGAGATGTGGGAACTGCTCTCAGGAACAACACCTGTAAGGAAAGGCGAGCAGCAGAACTGAGAAAAGGGGGAAGTTGGACAAGGATGTGGTTGCAACAGAGGACACAGCTGATCTTATAGACGGCAATGAAGCAGGTGTGGCTCCTCAGAGATGCCCCATATTGAAGCCAACGCTGAACCTTGTAAACCCCCTCACCAGTAAATCACTGGCTAAGTGCTGCTGTATAAGTGCTACCCTAAAGAGGAATGTGACCTTGGACAAGGCCACTCCTTTCAGTCATGGGCAACTCCTGGAGCCATGGGTAAGTTACACTCCTACCAGCTAAAGTAATAAGTGTCTCAGTCCTGAATTGGGGGTTGAGGTTGCTCACCACAGTATCCACTACACCAGAGATTGTCAAACTTCAGCCGGATCAAAATCACATGGAGGCATTGTTAAAACAGATGGCTAGGCTCCATTCATTAGGTCTGGATCTGGGCTGGAGTATCTGCATTTCTAACAAGTGCCCAGGTACTTCTGATGCTGCTATTTTAGGTCACCCTTCAAGATCTACTGCACTCCAGTATTCTAGGCTTATTCCACCAATTTTCCTTCAACAGAGTAAAGAACACCTTAAGTGTGCGGAAGTCCAAAGAAGAGAAACAAAATAGGGGAAAATAGGAGGAGGTGAATCTGTTAATATATTTTTTAATACACTGCTCTACCACATTCACTGAGTTAATACTTCTTTTTCTTACTATGTTGGAGTTCTTTATTCTATACTTAGTTCCTTTTTCTTTACTTTCTCCCACTAATTAAATGAGTGGTTTTTTTCTATGATTATTTCCAGCATTTCCTTGTCAAATTTTCCCCAGCCTGGCAGTGAAAACTCCCAGTGTTGCCTCATTCTGGTTTACTGACTCATTCAGAAATTGTTGACTCTGTGCCTATAGTTTCATTTATTACAAATCTGAATCGGCTCGTGTGAAAAAGCTATATGCAGTTTAACTATTATCTTCACCATTGTAAGTTCAGGTAGCATCTAAATGTAGGAAAAAACACACTCACAACCCCTGGGTGGAAAAGGGCTGGGTGATCTCCAAGCACTTCTGTAAATGACAGAATAACCCCTAAATCAATAACAAGTTTTGCAAACAAGCACAATACAATACCACAGTGTCCGTTAACTAAGCACTTATTACACACTGGCCATACTTTTGCAATTTGAAGTACAACAGTAAAACCAGCATGAGTATATTTTTCCTTCTTTACAATTTCATGGATAGATTTGTTTTTACCATAGACTTTAGCAACCATAGCATATGATTTTTTTGTCTTTCCTTCTTGAGAACTTTCACCTTCTCACTTAAAGACAGTACTCAATGGCTTCTCTTCGGTGTAGCTACAGTCTCAGCATCATTACTGTTGTGCATTGGGGTCATTACCACATCAGATCAGGGTTCCTTGACACAGGCACTGCAATACAGCAACAGGTGCTCTGATAAACCAGAGGGCTTCTAAGCAATTTACAGGGTGGGTAGAGCATAGACAGCGTGGAGATGCTGGACAAAGGGAGGATTCACGTCCTGGGAGGGACAAAGTGCAATGGGGTGAGATTTCATCACCCTATTCAAAACCTAGCATGATTTATAACTTATGAATTGTTTATTTCTGGAATTTCCCATTTAACATATTCAGACCATAGTTGACTGCAAGTTACTAAAACTGTGGAAAGTAAAACCTCAGGTAAGGAGAGGGACTACTGTATGCATTTTTCTGGGCATCATGGCTAATAAATGACATGAAATTTGAAAATTCTTCATCATTCAAGATTTTTATTTTTTTAATTAATTAATTTATTTATTTATTTAGACGGAGTCTCATTCTGTCACCAGGCTGCAGTGCAGTGGTGCCATCTCGGCTCGCTGTAACCTCCACCTCCTGGGTTCCAGCAGTTCTCCTGCCTCAGCCTCCCAAGTAGCTGGGATTACAGGCGCCCACCATCACACCCTGCTAATTTTTGTATTTTTAGTAGAGACAGGGTTTCACTTTATTGGCCAGGCTGGTCTCGAACTCCTGACCTCAGGTGATTGGCCTGCCTTAACCTCCCAAAGTGCTGGGATTACAGGCATAAGCCACCATGCCCAGCCCCATAATTCAAGATTTTTAAAGAACATCTATGAGAAAATAATGTCTACAAGAAATATTTTAAAAATTCAAGTTTTAAGGGTTAAAATTAAAGTTTAGGGATGACTTTTACAATCTTCTTCAAAGACGTCAAGGGCATCTGTCTTAGTCACTTCAAGCTGCTATAATAAATCCCCATAGTCTGGGAGGCTTAAGCAACAGAAATTTATTTTCCACAGTTCTGGAAGCTGGAGGTCTGAGACTGGGTGTGAGCAGGTGCAGGTCTGGTGAGGGCCCTCTTCCAGGCTGCAGGCTGCCCTGACTTTTCATTGTATCCTCACTTGGAGGACAGAGAGCTAGAGAGCTCTCTGGCATCCCTTTTATATGGGTGCTAATCTCATTCATGGTGGCTCCACCCTCTTAATTACCTCCCAAAGGCCACAGCTTCTAGTATCATCTCATTGGGGGTTAGGATTTCAACATATAAATTTGAGGAGGTCACAAACATTTAGTCCATAACAGCATCGAAGAGGTAAGAGTGAGAGGAGGGGAAAGAAAGCCAGGATAAATAGTCAATATCTGCTAAGAAACAAGGGACAAGATAAACTAAAATGAGAAGTTTTTCTACCTAGCAGACGGTTCGACATTCATTGGGCACCCAAAAAAATAAAATAATAATATCTCTGTTTTCCTGGGGATCTTAAAACACAAAACAATATCATATTTTAAAACAGGATTGGGGTGGCCCTATCAGGAGACAGGTTAGTAGAATAGATGACCTGCTAAGTTCCCTCCCTACCCTAAGATTTTATCTTTTATGATCACAGTTAGAGACATTCTGCTGGGCAAAATTGATTTTTGGCAAAAGGACACATCTCCAAAGAGCCATTTTTCATGGTTTTATACACAATTTTTATTGATGCCATAATCTTCAAAGACTGAAGAGATGGCTCCCATACAATCAGAATTCTTAGGCAGCTCTAGCTGTTTGCATAGAAAGATTTATATTTCTGTGATGTCTTAAAGTTAATTCATTGTGACCCCAATCTAACATATATTATATAGAATCTGGTTAGCAATAAAAATATGAGGCCACAGTAATGTAAATTTGGAGCATAGCTCTACCAAAAAATACTTGAAAATGCTATCTCTATCACATAAATTTTATTTTTCTCATATGAGTTTTCACTCACAGGGTTTTATAAGGATCAGGTTAATCAATAGAGGAAGAAAACCTGAAAGGGCTGGACTCAAAGGAAAAAATTCTAGGATATCATTGTATACTTTTGCCATCCTAAAATATAGATTGTAACCAATGCTGTAATGAAGAATACAAACTTGAAGACGTGAAAGAGGTACCAAGGATATAAATTCTCTCAACCTGGAAATTCTCTTGAACTCTTTTCTATGCATCAAAATTATATTGTACTACTGAGGTCCAATTAAAATATCACCTTGTCTTGTAAGGCCTCCAGTACTCCTATAATCTTATGATGGAACCAATCAGATAGCCCTGAATTTCAATCCTAATTTCAAATACTACATATATAAGCCTGGATATTTTACTTAGTATCTATTACCCTCAAAATAAAATTGGCACATGCATGTTTGTGAGAACATCTACCACAGTGTCAGAGACAGTATGTAAATATTCATTTATCATCAGTCATCTCCCCCAAACTGTTGGAATGTATTGTTTTTATATTTCTGACAGCAATTACTTTATTCTCCTTGACAAAATACTATTGCTAACATGTCTGCATATATTGTATAAATATAATTTCCTTAGGACCAAGTACCGTGCTTTGGTCATATTTACAATCTTGATGACTAATTCGGTGCTGTCATATAATTAGTGCCAACAATGTGTATGTGTCAAACATATTTTTCTTAATCTCTAAAGCTAACAAAAAACACTATCCAACATTTCTAGAGATACTAGAAATGTTTTTTAATAGCAAAAAGTTTTTATCATGATCTCACCCTCTGGCATAAATTGAAGTTCTATGCAAACAAAAAATTATTAGCAAAAACTGAGGACAAGCTGTCATTTTCTAAAATGTACTGCCATTCCATAATCTGAGCTGATTTCAGGGACAACATGGATGAAAGAGGTAAGTAAAGGAAAGAGTATCAAGACTATATGGAGACAAAAAAATAATTCTGGCTATTATTATTATTTTAATATTATACCTAACACAGATTGATCAGAATTGTTGTGCATGACCAGAATTGTTAAATTAGGGCAGTGTAAGAAAAAAGAACTCATAACACAAAGACAAACTACCTTTACCAATTTGGTGACTTTCCTTTCAGTACGTATTTTGCATATTTCTGATCATACTATGTAAATGATGTCTGTCCTTTTTGTTGTTGTTTATTCAACATAATATATAATAATAAGAAAATTTTTATGTTATTACAAACTCTTTCAAAACATCACCTTATTTGTTGTCAAATATGTCCTTGTGTGTATATATAATAACTTATATAATCATTCTATTTTATTGGGGGCTCTTTAAGTTTCTAATTTTTATTTTTACTTATTTAAGAATTTTTTAAAGACATATAGTTACTGTATTGAAATTTAAAACAGAAGATCAGTCTAAATGATATCATCAAAAGAGCTTAAAATATTCAACAAATTACTTTACCTAATAAATTATTAAGAATTATTTCATCTAGTTGGTTAAAGGACGTAAAATTTCAGTTAGATGGGGGAATAAGTTCAAGAGATCTATTATACAACATGCGTTAATGTAATATATATATATTTTTAGACAGAGTCTCACTCTGTCACCCAGGATACAGTGCAGTGGCACAATCTTGGCTCACTGCAACCTCTGCCTCCTGGGTTCAAGCAATTCTCCTGCCTCAGCTTCCCGAGTTGCTGGAACTACAGGCATGCACCACCACACCCAGCTAATTTTCATATTTTTAGTAGAGACGAGGTTTCACCATGTTGGCCAGTCTGGTCTCAAACTCCTGGCCTCAAGTGATCTACCTGCCTCGGCTTCCCAAAGTGCTGGGATTACAGGCAAGAGTCACTGCGACCAGCCTATCATATTTTTGAAAATTGTGAAGAAAAAAGATTGTAAATATTCTATCCACAAAAAAATGATAAACATGTGAGGTAGTACATACGTCAATTAGCCCAATTTAACCATTTCACACTGTATACATATTTCAAAACATCATGTACGCAATAAATATATGCAATTTTTGCCCATTGAAATAAGCAAATTTTTCAGAGTTATTTTATCTACACATAAAAAATAGTTAATGAGTTGTTTTAAAATAAATGTATGGTTATTTTATAGACAAAGCCTAAGGCTGCAACCACAAAAGTCAAAAGTTTACAGATTATACTATGTTATTTAGTCCTTATTAGGGAAGTGATGGAGAAGCAAGAATAAGGGTTAAAGATATAAGGTACTATAAAAATACAAATCACTATCTATTATACGTCTTTCTTTTAAAAACTATCTGATATGTTGTTTGCTTGTTTGCTTGTTTTGAGACACAGTCTCACTCTGTCACCCTGACTGGAGTGTGGTGGCATGATTTCGGCTTACTGCAACCTCCACTCCTGAGTTCAAGCGATTCTCCCGCCTTAGCCTCCCTAGTAGCTGGGACTGCAGGGGCATACCACCACGCCCACCTAATTTTTGTATTTTTAGTAGAGATGGGATTTCACCATGTTGACCAGTCTGGTGTCTAACTCCTGACCTAAGTGATTCACCCACCTCAGCCTCCCAAAGTGCTGGGATTACAGAAGTGAGCCACTGCACTTGACTCTGATGTGTATTATAAGGTCATAGAAACAAAGTGGGAGCTAAACACTGAATACATATGGACACAAAGAAGGAAACAACAAACACCAGGGTCTACTTGAGGGTAGAGGGAGGAAGGTGAGTATCAAAAAACTACCTTCAGGTACTATGCCTATTACCCGGGTGGTGAAATAATCTGTACACTAAACCCCCATGACACTCAATTTAACTATGTAACAAACCTGCACATGCACTCCTGAATCTAAAATAAAAGTTAAAATTGTTTTTAAAGAAAATAAACCAGTTGATAGAAACCAAGACTGAAGAATGAACCAATCCTTGGCATGCTCAAAAACCATAAGTGGTTTATTTGGTAACTTAGTTGAATATGCTTTCCTCAGCTCAGTCTTAAGGCCCTCCAAGATATGACCTTAGCTATTTTCTCTGGCCTCATTCTCTACATGTGCCCTATCCGTACTCCTCAGTCCAATTTTAAAAAAGAAAAAAATATTTCACATTTCCTGACATTGTGTCCGGAATTGGTGGGTTCTTGGTCTGGCTGACTTCAAGAATGAAGCCTTAGACCCTGGCGGTGAGTGTTACAGTTCTTAAAGATGGTGTGTCGGGAGTTTGTTCCTTCTTCCCAGTGGGTTCGTGGTCTCGCTGGCTTCAGGAGTGAAGCTACAGACCTTCACGGTGAGTGTTATAGCTCATAAAGGCAGCGTGGACCCAAAGAGTGAGCAGCAGCAAGATTCATTGCAAAGAGCAAAAGAAGGAAGCTTCCACAGTGTGGAAGGGGACCCTAGCTAGGTTGCCACTGCTGGCTGGGGCAGCCTGCTTTTATTCCCTTATCTGGCCCCACCCATATCCTCCTGATTAGTCCATTTTACAGAGAACTAATTGGTCCATTTACAAAACCTGAGCTAGACACAGAGTGCTGATTGGTGCATTTATGATCCCTTAGCTAGACATAAAAGTTCTCCAAGTCCCCAACAGACTCAGGAGCCCAGCTGGCTTCACCTAGTGGATCCTGCACTGGGGCTGCAGGAGGAGCTCCTTGCCAGTCCTGAGCAGTGCGCCAGCACTCCTCAGCCCCTGGGCAGTTGATGGGACCAGGGAGCAGGGGGCGGTGCCCAGCAGGGAGGCCTGGGCCCGCGGTAGCCCACAGTGGAGGGCGGGCCTTGGGCATGGCAGGCTGCAGGTCCTGATCCCTGCCCCTGGGGAGGCCAGCTGAGGCCCGGCGAGAATTTGAGCACAGTGCCAGCAGTACTGGGGGACCCAGTGCAACCTCCACAGCTGCTGGCCCGAGTGCTAAGCCCCTCACTGCCCTGGGCCTGTGGCACCAGCCGGCCGCTCAGAGTGTGGGGGCCCACGGAGCTCGCACCCGTGCCCCACCGGAACTGGCGCTAGCCGGCGAGTGCCACACGCAGCCCGGTTCCCGCCCACGCCTCTCCCTCCTCACCTACCCACAAGGCAAGCAGGGGGACCCGGCTCCGGCCTTGGCCAGCCCAAAGAGGGGCTCCCACAGTGCAGTGGCAGGCTGAAGGGCTCCTCAAGCGCGTCAGAATGGATACCGAGGCGGAGGAGGCGCTGAGAGTGAGGGCTGCTAGCACATTGTCACCTCTCAACATGATCCAGGCCTTCCCACTCTCATCTCTGTGTGTTGAAACTGTATCCTTCCCTTCCTTTAATGCCCACTTCAAACATCATTTTCTGCTTTATGCCCTTTCTAATCTCTCTCATGAGTTGTGGCTTTTCTTCCTTTAAATCCTCACAGTACTTTTCTTCTCTTCTATAGCACTTAGCTTACTGCCTGCAGTCTTGTGATATAGTTGAGTCTGTATTTACCATCCCTAATAGAATTGCAAGATCTTTTAGGGTAAAGACTTTGTTCAGTAGAATATTGCTTGTTTATCTTCCCATTAGTTCTTATTTAAAATTTAGAGTATAATTCTTTAACTACTATGCTAAAGGTCCTGTCCTGGGTCACAAAAATTTTAAATAAAGTGGAAGCACATAGGCGCTATCACAGGGCATAGCAAAAGCACAAAGCAGCATACATTGGAGGACATGAGATGTAGCATTCCAGATAGAAGGAGTCAAGAAAGAACATGGAGTTAAGAGAGTGTGTGGTGATTTCAAAAAGCTGAAAGGAATACAACAGGACTGAAGCATAAAACAAAGGTGATGAGCATGGAAATTATAGGTAGGGCCAGATCTTCATGGAGTCAACCCAAATGCCCATTATGGAATCAACCCAAATGTCCATCAATGACAGACTGGATAAAGAAAATGTGGTACATACACACCATGGAATACTGTGCAGCCATAAAAAGGAACAAGATCATGTTTTCTGCAGGGACATGGATGGAGCTGGAAGCTGTTATCCTCAGCAAACTAACACAGGAACAAAAAACCAAATTCCACATGTTCTTACTTATAAGTGGAAGCTGAGCAATGAGAACACATGAACACAGGGAGGGGAACAACACACACTGGGGTCTGTCAGGAGGTGTGGTGAGGGAAGGCAGAGCATCAGGATAAGTAGCTAATGCATGCTGGCTACCTAGGTGATGGGTTAATAGGTGCAGCAAGCCACGATGGCACACATTTACCTATGTAACAAACCTGCACATCCTGCACATGTACCCCAGAACTTAAAATAACAATAAATTTGTTTTAAAGGAAAGAACGTTACAATAGAATTGCTCAAAACCAATGACAGAGAGAAAAATCTTAAACAGCAAGCAACAAAACACATTGTAACAAGACAAGAATTTGAGTACATTTCTCTTCAAAAATAATGCAAGTGGAAAAAAAAAAAAACAATGGATCACATTTTCAAAGTACTAAAAAGAACTGTCAAACTAGAATTCTTAGCCCCCAAAAAATCATTTCAATACAGGAATGACTCAGAGGTAGTGCAGGTTCAATTCCAGACCACCACAATAAAGTAAATATCACAATAAAGTAAGTCACACAAACTTGTTGGTTTTCTAGTGCACATAAAAGTTATGTTTATACTATTCTGTAGTCCACTAAGTTTGCAATAGCATTGTGTTCTTTTAAAACTAAAGATCTTGAGTTACATGAGAGATCATAACAAATGGGAGTCAGGACTAGATTGCAGCTCCCACTCAGATGGACAGCGCAGCATGTAGAGGCTCACATCATGAACTTTTGCTCCAGAACAACTGCAGTAATAAATCAGAAAAGTCAAGAGAACCCACAGACCCTCTGAAGGAAGCAGATTGCTCCTGAAGGACCTGGGAGACACCCCAAATACTGTGAGTGCCCAAACTGTGGAAGTGGGAAAGGGGAATCATCCACTCCCAAACACACACCCTCACTGGGAAACCTGAAGATTTAGATCATGGGAGAAGATTCTGGCCTTACCTGGAGCTGAGTCCATTCACAGAGCTGAGCAAAATACAGGGGTAGAGGAAGCAGCAGGAAAATCCCTGTGGGTTCACTGCATCCCCTAGCAAGCCATTTCTGCCTTGCCTCACAGAGGTGCTTGGGGAGGGTGGCCAGAGGCACTAGGGAAAGGCCACTGGGAGAAGGAAACCTCCAGCTGAACTTTGTAACAATTTGAACCAATCTAGAAGCTTCCTGGCCAGAACTCAGGAGAAGGTGTGAATCTGGTGTGCAGACTCCACAGGCAAGGGAAGCATGAAAGCCCTACTTGCTTTCATAGCAAGTAGGTGGGTAGCTTGGGGCAAGTTCTCAGCCCTGCTCACCCACTGCCTGGAAACAGACTTGGTGCTGTTGGAAGGGACACAATGGGAGTGAGACTGGCCCTTTGGGTTGTATGGCAGCTGGGTGAGGCCTGTTACTGTCAGCTTTCCCCAACTTCCCTGACAACCTGCATGACACAGTAGAGGTACCCATAATCCTCCTAGGAACATAACTCCATTGACCTGGGAACCACACCCATATCCCCCACAGCAGCTGCACCAAGACCCACCTGAGGATAGTCTAAACTTAAACATGCCTAGCCCTGCCCCCACCTAATGGTCCTTCCCTACCCATCCTGGTAGCTGAAGACAAAGGGCATACACTTTTAGGAGTTCTAGGGCCCTGCCCAGCGCCTGTTTCTCCCTATACTACCACAGCTGATGCTCTCTTGAAAGCACCACCTCCCGGCAGGAAGCCAACCAGCACAAAAATAGTGAATTAAACAATCAAAACCAAGAACACTCACAGAGTCCATTTCATCCCCCTGCCACTTCCACCAGAGCAGGTGCTGGTATCCAAGGCTTAGAGACCCACATATGGTTCATATCACAGGACTCTGTGTAGACAACTTCCAGTCCCACCATGGAGCCTGGTAGACTTGCTGGGTGGCTAGATCCAGAAGAGAGATAACAATAACTACAGCTCAGCTCTCAGGAGGCCACATCTCTAGGAAAAGGGGGAGAGTACCACATCAAGGGAACACCCCATGGGACAAAAGAATCTGAACAATAGCCTTCAGCCCTAGACCTTCCCTCTGATAGAGCCCACCCAAATGAGAAGAAACCAGAAAACCAACTCTGGTAATATGACAAAACAAGGTTCTTTAACACCACCCAAAAATCACACTAGCTCACCAGCAGTGGATCCAAACCAAGAAGAAATACCTGATTTACCTGAAAAAGAATTCAGAAGTTTAGTTATTAAGCTATTCAGGGAAGCACCAGAGAAAGGCGAAGCCCAATTTAAGGAAGTGAAAAAAATGATACAAGACATGAGGGGAGAAATTTTCAATAAAATAGATAACATAATTTTTAAAAAAATCAAAACTTCAGGAAACAATGGATGCTCTTATAGAAATGCAAAATGCTCTGGAAAGTATCAGCAATAGAATTGAACAAGCAGAAGAAAGAATTTCAGAGCCTGAAGATAAGGTTTTCAAATTAACCCAATCCAACAAAGAAAAAAGAATAAGAAAATATGAACAAAGTCTCCAAGAAATCTAGGATTATGTTAAATGACCAAACCTAAGAATAACTTGTGTTCCTGAGGAAGAAGAGAAATCTAAAGGTTTGGAAAACATATTTGGGGGAATAATTCAGGAAAACTTCTCTGTCCTTGCTAGAGACCTAGACATCCAAATACAAGAAGCTCAAAGAACACCTGGGATATTCATCACAAAAAGATCATTGCCTAGGCACATTAGCATCAGGTTATCTAAAGTTAAGATGAAGGAAAGAATCTTAAGAGGTGTGAGACAAAAGGACCAGATAACCTATAAAGGAAAACCTATCAGATTAACAGCAGATGTCTCAGCAGAAACACTACAAGCTGGAAGGGATAGGGGCCCTATCTTCAGTCTCCTTAAACAAAACAATTATCAGTGAATAATTTTGTATGCAGCGAAACTAAGCTTCATAAATGAAGGAAAGATACAGCCTTTTTCAGACAAACAAATGCTGAGAGGATTTGCCACTACCAAGCCACCACTACTAGAACTACTAAAAGGAGTTCTAAATCTTGAAAAAATCTTGGAAACACATCAAAACAGAACCTCTTTAAAGCATAAATCTCACAGAACCTATAAAACAAAAATACAATTTAAGAAAAAAAAAGATATACAGGCAACAAATAGCATGATGAGTGGAATGGTACCTCACATCTCAATACTAATGTTGAATGTAAATGGCCTAATTCTCCACTTAAAAGATACAGAATTACAGAATGGATAAGAATTCACCAACCAACCATCTGCTCCCTTCAAGAGACTCACCAAACACACAAGGACTCACATAAACTTCAGGTAAAGTGGTGGAAAAAGACATTCCATGCAAATGGACACCAAAAGCAAGCAGGAGTAGCTAATCTTAGATCAGATAAAACAAACTTTAAAGCAACAGCAGTTTAAAAAGACAAACAGGGACATTATATTGTAACAAAAGGCCTTGTCCAACAGGAAAACATCACGATCCTAAATATATATGCACCTAACACTGGAGATCCCAAATTTATAAAGCAATTGGTTATAAAACAATTACCAATTACTAATAGACCTATCTAATAAATGAGATAGACAGCAACACAGTAATAGTGGAGGACTTCAATACTCCACTGACAGCACTAGACAAGTCATCAAGACAGAAAGTCAACAAAGAAACAATGGATTGAAACTATACCCTGGAATAAATGGATTTAACAGATATTTGCAGAACATTCTACAACCACAGAATATACATTCTACACAACAGCACATGGAACTTTCTCTAAGATAGACCATATGGTAGGCCACAAAAGAAGCCTCAATAAATTTAAGAAAACTGAAATTATATCACGCACTCTCTCAGACCACAGTGGAATAAAACTGGAAATCAACTCCAAAAGAAACCTTCAAAACCATGCAAGTACATGGAAATTAAATAACTGTTCCTGAATTATCAATGGGTCAAAAATGAAATCAAGATAGAAATTTAAAAGATTCTTCAAACTGAACGACAATAGTGATGCAACCTATCAAAACCTCTGGGATACAGCAAACGTGGTGCTAAGAGGAAAGTTCATAAAACTAAATGTCTATATCAAAAGGTCTGAAAGAGCACAAACAGACAATCTAAGGTCACACCTCAAGGAACTAGAAAAACAAGAACAAACCAAACCCAAACCCAGCAGGAAAAAGGAAATAACCAAGACCAGAGCCAAACTAAATGAAGTTGAATACAGAAAAAAATACAAAAGATAAATGAAACAAAAAGCTGGTTCTTAGAAAAGATCAATAAAATTGATAGACTATTAGCAATATGAATCAAGAAAAAAGAGAGAAAACCCAAATAAACTCAATTAGAAACAAAATGGGATACATTACAACTGACACCACAGAAATACAAAAGACTATTCAAGTCTATTATGAACACCTTAATTTGCATAAACTTGGAAACCTAGAGGAGATGTATAAATTCCTGGAAAGATACAACCCTCTAGCTTAAATCAGGAAGAATTAGTTACCTTGAACAGACCAATAACAAGCAATGAGATTGAAATAGTAATTTTAAAAATTACCAACCAAAAAAAGTCTAGGACCAGATGGATACACAGCAGAATGCTACCATACATTCAAAGAATTGATACCAATCCTATTGACACTATTCCAAAAGATAGAGAAAATCATTCTATGAAGCCCACATCACCATAGTACCAAAGCCAGGAGAGGACATAACCAAAAAAGAAAACTATACGCCAATACCCCAATGAACACAGATGCAAAAATCCTTAACAAAATACTAGCTAACCGAATTCAACAACATATCAAAAAAATATCCACCATGATCAAGTAGGTTTCATACCAGGAATGTGGGGATGGTTTAGCATATGAAAGTCAATAAACAGATTTAAAAACAAAAATCACGATTATCTCAATACATGCAGAAAAAGCATTCAACAAAATCTAGCATTTTTTTATGATTAAAACTCTCAGCAAAATCGGCATACAAGGGACATGCCTTAGTGTAATAAAAGCCATCTATGACAAACCCACAGCCAAAATAATACTGAATGAGGAAAAGTTGAAAGTATTCCCTCTAAGAACTGGAACAAGACAAAGATGCCCACTCTCACCACTTCCCTTCAACATAGTACTGGAAATTCTAGCCAGAGCAATCAAACAAGAGAAAGAAATAAAGGGGATCCAAATAGCTAAAGAGTAAGTCAAACTGTCACTGTTTGCTGACGATATGACTGTTTACCTATGAAACCCTAAAGACTCCTCTAGAAAGCTCCTAGAACTGATTTAAAAAAAAAATTCATCAAAGTTTCCAGATACAAAATTAATGTACACAAATTACTAGCTCTTCTATACACCAACATGGACCAAGCTGAGAATAAAATCAAGAATTCAACCCCTTTTACAATAGCTGCAAAAATAAAATAAAATACTTAGGAATATACCTAATCAAGGAGGTGAAAGCCCTCTACAAGGAAAACTACAGAACACTGCTGAAAGAAATCACAGATGACACAAAAAAAATGGAGACACATTCCATGCTCATGGATGGGCACAATCAATGTTGTGAAAATGACCATACTGTCAAAAGAAATCTACAAATTAAATGCAATTCCCATCCAAATGTAACCATCATTCTTCAAAGACTAGAAAAAAAATCCTAAAATTCATATGGAACCAAAAAAAGAGCCCACATAGCCAAAACAAAACTAAGCAAAATTAACAAATCTGGAGGCAACACATTACCTGATTTCAAACTATACTATAAGGTCGTACTCACCAAAACAGCATGGTACTGGTATAAAAATAGGCACATAGACCAATGGAACAGAATAGAGAACCCAGAAATAAACCCAAATACTTACAGCAAACTGATCTTCAACAAAGCAAACAAAAAAATAAAGTGGGGCAAGGAAACCCTATTCAACAAATGCTAGGATAATTGGCAAGCCACATATAGGAAAATGAAACTGGATCCTCATCTCTCAGCTTATGCAAAAATCAACTCAAGATGGATCAATAACTTAAATCTAAGACCTGAAACTATAAAAATTCTACATTGGGAAAATTCTTCTAGACATTGGCTTAGGCAAGGATTTCATGACCAAGAACCCAAAAGCAAATGCAATAAAAACAAAAATTAATAACTGAGACTTAATAAAACTGAAGAGCTTCTGCACAGCAAAAGGAACAGTCAGCAGAGTAGACAGACAACACACAGAGTGGGAGAAAATCTTCACAATCTCTACAACTTACAGAGGACTAATATTCAGATCTGCAATGAACTCAAACAAATTAGCAAGAAAAAAATAAGCGATCTCATCAAAAAGTGAGCTAAGGACATGAATAGACAATTCTCCAAAGAAAACATACTAATAGCCAACAAACATATGAAAAAAATGCTCACCATCACTAATGATCAGGGAAATGCAAATCAAAACCACAGCACAACACTAGCTTACTCCTGAAAGAATGACAATAATCAAAAAATTAAAAAATAATAGATGTTGGTGTGGATGCAGTGAACAGGGAATACTTCTACATTGCTGGTGGGAAGGTAAACTAGTATAACAACTATATATAATAGTGTGGAGAATTTTTAAAGTACTAAAAGTAGAACTACCATTCAATCCAACAATCCCACTACTGGATATCTACCCAGAGGAAAAGAAGTGATTATTCAAAAACGGTACTTGCACATGCATGTTTATACCAGCACAATTTATAACTGCAAAAACGTGGAACCAACCCAAATGCCCATCAATCCACGAGTGGATAACGAAACTGTGGTATATATGATGGAATACTACTCAGCCATAAAAAGGAATGAATTAATGGCATTCATAGTAACCTGCATGATTGGGGACTATTATTCTAAGTGAATTAACTCAAGAATGGAAAACCAAGCATTGTATGTTCTCACTCATAAGTGGGCGCTAAACTATGAGGATGCAAAAGCATAAGAATGACACAATGGACTTTGGGGATTCAGTGGGTAAGGGTGGGAAGGGGGTGAGGGATAAAAGACTACAAATTGTGTGCAATGCATACTGCTCAGGTGAAGGGTGCACCAAAATCTCACAAGTCATCACTAAAGAGCTTACTCATGTAAACAAACACCACCTGTTCCCCAATAACGTAGGGAAATAACATTTTTAAATAAATAAATAAATAAGAGCTAGTTACATGAAAAAAGTAAAGATCTTAATTTACAATAATTTATTATTCAAAATGTTAATAATCATCTGAGCTTTCAGCAAGTCAGAATCTTTTTGCTGGTGAAGGATCTTGCCTCGATGTTGACAGCTGATGAGTGCATCAGGATGGTGGGTGCTAAAGTTTGAGGTTGCTATGGCTATTTCTTAAAATAAGATGACAGTGATGTTGCATGCATCAATTGACTTCCATCCACAAAAGATTTCTCTGTAGTATATGATGTGATGCTGCTTGATAGCATTTTACTCACAGTACAACTTCCTTCAAAATTAGGTCAATAACAGACTCTCAAACTGTCCTGCTTTATCAACTAAGTTTATAAAATACTCTAAATCCTTTGTTGTCATTTCAACAAGGTTCACAGAATCTTCAACTGAAGTAAATTCCATCTCAAGAAACCACTTTCTTTGCTCATCCATAAGAAGCAACTCATCTTTTCAAGTTTTATCATGAGATCACAGCAATTTAGTCACATATTCAGGCTCCACTTCTAACTCTAGTTTTCTTGCTATTTCTACCACATCTGTAGTTCCTTCCTCCACTGAAGGTTTGAACCCCTCAAAGTCATCCATGAGGGATGGAATCTAATTCTTCCAAAACTCCTGTTCACAAGGAGTGAACACATTGTGATGCCAAGTATCACAAATGTTCTTAATGGCATCTAGAATGGTGAATTCTTTCCAGAAGGTTTTCAATTTACTTTGCCCAGATCTACCAGAAGAATTACTATCCTATCAATAGCAGCTACAGTCTTATGAAATTTATTTCTTTTTTTTTTCTTCAACTTTTATTTTTAAGTTCAGGGATATGGGTGCAGAATGTGCAGGTTTGTTACATAAGCAAATGTGTGCCATAGTGGTTTGCTGCACAGATCATACCATTACCTAGGTACTAAGCCCAGCATCCATTAGCTGTTCTTCCTGATGTTCTCACTCTACCCACCATAACAGGCCCCAGTGTGTGTTGTTCCTCCGCCCCCATGTGTTTATGTGTTCTCATTGTTCAGTTCCCACTTATAAGTGAGAACATGTGGTGTTTGGTTTTCTGTTCCTGCATTAGTTTGCTCAGGATAATGGCTTCCAGCTCCATCATGTCCCTGCAAAGGACATGATCTCATTCCTTTTTATGGCTGCATGGTGTTCCATAGTGTATATGTACCACATTTTCTTTATCCAGTGTACTGTTGATGGGCATCTAGGTTGATTTCATGCTTGTAGTGTTTCTGCTGGAGACATCTGCTGTTAATCTGATAGATTTTCCTTTATAGGTTATCTGGTCCTTTTGTCTCACACCTCTTAGGATTCTTTCCTTCATCTTAACTTTAGATAACCTGATGCTAATGTGCCTAGGCAATGATCTTTTTGTGATGAATTTCCCAGGTGTTCTTTGAGCTTCTTGTATTTGGATGTCTAAGTCTCTAGCAAGGACAGAGAAGTTTTCCTAAATTATTCCCCCAAGTAGGTTTTCCAAACATGCCTTTGTTATTGTGAATAGTGCTGCAATGAACATATACATGCCTGTATCTTTAAAATAGAGAGTCATCTCCCAGCAATCCCATTACTGGGCATATATTGAAAGGATTGTAAATCAATCTATGACAAAGACACACGAACGCATATGTTTATTGCAGCACTATTCACAATAGCAAAGATTTGGAACCTACCCAAATGTCCATCAATGATAGACTGGATTAAGAAAATGTGGCACATATACACCATGGAATACTATGCAGCCATAAAAAGGATGAGTCTATGTCCTTTGCAGGGACATGGATGAAGCTGGAAACCATAATTCTCAGCAAACTACCACTAGATCAGAAAACCAAACACCAAATGTTCTCACTCATAAGTGGGAGTTGTCAATGAGAATACATGGACACAGGGAAGGGAACATCACACACCGGGGCCTGTGAGGGGTGGGGGGTGGGAATTAGGGGAGGGATAACATTAGGAGTAATACCTAATGTAGGTGATGGGTTAATGGGTGCAGCAAACCACAATGGCACATGTATACCTATGTAACAAAATGCACGATTCTGCACCATGTAACCCCAGAACTTCCAAGGATGTTGATTTAAACAAAGAGAGAGAGCGCGTCAGCTTCTTTTTGAAGAGATTGCTTGAACCCAGGAGGTTGAGGTTGCAGTGAGCCGGGATCATTCCACTGTACTCCAGGCTGGCCAAGACCTTGTTGTCAAAAATAGATAAATAAATAAATAAATAAATTAAATAAATAAATAAACAATAAAAAATTAAAATTTAAAAAATCCTATCCTCAGCAAAGAGGTACGAATTGACTTTCTATTTTCCAATGTGGATGGATAGCTTTTATCTCTTTCTCTTGCCTGGTTTCTCTGGCTAGAACTCCCAGTATTATATTGAATAAGAGCAATGAAAGAGGACATCCTTGTTTTGTTCCAGTTCTTAAATGAAAGGCCTTCAACCTTTTCCCATCTGATATGATGTTAGCTGTGGGTTTGTTGTATATGACCTTTTTCTTTTTGAGATATGTTCCTTCTATATCTAGTTTGTTGGGAGATTTTTACCATGAAGTGATGTTGAATTTTATCAAATGCTTTTTCTGCATCTATTGAGATTAACACATGGTTTTTTCTGTCATTCTATTGATATAATGCATCATGTTTATTAATTTTCATATGTGGAGCAATCCTTGCAGCCCTAGTATAAACCCCACCTAATTGTGGTATATTATCTTTTTGATGTGTATTCAGTTTGCTAGAATTTTGTTGGGGATCTTGTGTCTATGTTCATCAGGGATGTTATAATTATATATAAGTTATTACTTCTCCTTTTTTATTTCTGACTTTTTTTATTTGGGTCTTCTTTTCTTAGTCTAGCTAGCTGTTCATCAATTTTGTTTATCTTTTCAAAGAACCAACTTTTCTTCTCACTGATTCTTTGATTTTTTTAGTCGATATTACATTATTGATGCTCTGATCTTTATTTCTTTTCCTGTGCTAATTTTGTGTTTGGTTTTTTATTACTTCTCTAGTTCTTTGAGGTGCATTGCTAGAATGTTCATTTGTAATTTTTCTACCTTTGTGATATAGGCATTTATTGCTATGAACTTCCCTCTTAGCACTGTTTTTGCTGTATCCCAAAGGTTTTGGTATGTTGTGTTTTCATTTTCATTCATTTCAAGGAAATGTTTATTTCCATCTTAATTTCTTCGTTGGCCCAGTGGTCATTCAGAAACATGTAGTTTAATTTCTATGTCTTTGTATAGTCTCTACAGTTCTGCTTGGTATTGATATCTAGTTTTATTCCATTGTGGTTGAGAAGATTCTTGACATAAATTTGATTATTTTTTAATTTGTTGAGACCCATGTTGTGATCTAACATATGGTCTATCCTAGAAAATGTTCTATGTGCTGAAGAAAATAATACATATTCTCCAGTTGTTGGATAGAATGATCTGTAAATGTCCATTAGGTCTATTTGGTCTAAGGTCCAAATTAGGTCTAATGTTTGTTGATTTTTTTTTTTTTTTTTTTTTTTTTTTTTTTTTTTTTTTTT